>NC_091376.1:1288055-1328055 GCF_038502225.1 Cherax quadricarinatus
AGGAAGAAGGAGGAGGAGAGGATGGAGAGGAAGAGGAGGAGGAAGAAGAAGAAGGAGGAGGATGGAAAGGAAGAGGAGGAGGAAGGAAGGAAGAAGAGGAGGAGGAGGAGGAGGAAGAGGAGGAGAAGGAAGAAGAGGGGGAGGATGGAGAGGAAGAGGAGGAGAAGGAAGAAGAGGAGGAGGATGGAGAGGAAGAGGAGGAGAAGGAAGAAGAGGAGGAGGATGGAGAGGAAGAGGAGGAGAAGGAAGAAGAGGAGGAGGATGGAGAGGAAGAGGAGGAGAAGGAAGAAGAGGAGGAGGATGGAGAGGAAGAGGAGGAGAAGGAAGAAGAGGAGGAGGATGGAGAGGAAGAGGACGAGAAGGAAGAAGAGGAAGAGAAAAATAAGAAGGGTGAAAGTTGATAATTGCACAGAGAATAAATACATGTACAGAACAACCACTGTGTATACAGAACAACCACTGTGTATACAGAACAACTACTGTGTATACAGAACAACCACTGTGTATACAGAACAACCACTGTGTATACAGAACAACCACTGTGTATACAGAACAACCACTGTGTATACAGAACAACCACTGTGTATACAGAACAACCACTGTGTATACAGAACAACCACTGTGTATACAGAACAACCACTGTGTATACAGAACAACCACTGTGTATACAGAACAACCACTGTGTATACAGAACAACCACTGTGTATACAGAACAACCACTGTGTATACAGAACAACCACTGTGTATACAGAACAACCACTGTGTATACAGAACAACCACTGTGTATACAGAACAACCACTGTGTATACAGAACAACCACTGTGTATGCAGAACAACCACTGTGTATGCAGAACAACCACTGTGTATGCAGAACAACCACTGTGTATACAGAACAACCACTGTGTATACAGAACAACCACTGTGTATACAGAACAACCACTGTGTATGCAGAACAACCACTGTGTATGCAGAACAACCACTGTGTATACAGAACAACCACTGTGTATGCAGAACAACCACTGTGTATGCAGAACACAACCTACTGTGTATACAGAACAACCACTGTGTATACAGAACAACCACTGTGTATGCAGAACAACCACTGTGTATGCAGAACAACCACTGTGTATACAGAACCACTGTGTATACAGAACAACCACTGTGTATACAGAACAACCACTGTGTATACAGAACCACTGTGTATACAGAACAACCACTGTGTATACAGAACCACTGTGTATACAGAACCACTGTGTATACAGAACCACTGTGTATACAGAACAACCACTGTGTATACAGAACAACCACTGTGTATACAGAACCACTGTGTATACAGAACAACCACTGTGTATACAGAACCACTGTGTATACAGAACAACCACTGTGTATACAGAACAACCACTGTGTATACAGAACAACCACTGTGTATACAGAACCACTGTGTATACAGAACAACCACTGTGTATACAGAACAACCACTGTGTATACAGAACCACTGTGTATACAGAACAACCACTGTGTATACAGAACCACTGTGTATACAGAACCACTGTGTATACAGAACAACCACTGTGTATACAGAACAACCACTGTGTATACAGAACCACTGTGTATACAGAACAACCACTGTGTATACAGAACCACTGTGTATACAGAACAACCACTGTGTATACAGAACAACCACTGTGTATACAGAACAACCACTGTGTATACAGAACAACCACTGTGTATACAGAACAACCACTGTGTATACAGAACAACCACTGTGTATGCAGAACAACCACTGTGTATACAGAACAACCACTGTGTATACAGAACAACCACTGTGTATGCAGAACAACCACTGTGTATGCAGAACAACCACTGTGTATACAGAACAACCACTGTGTATGCAGAACAACCACTGTGTATGCAGAACAACCACTGTGTATGCAGAACAACCACTGTGTATGAAGAACAACCACTGTGTATGCAGAACAACCACTGTGTATGTAGAACAACCACTGTGTATACAGAACAACCACTGTGTATGCAGAACAACCACTGTGTATGTAGAACAACCACTGTGTATACAGAACAACCACTGTGTATGAAGAACAACCACTGTGTATACAGAACAACCACTGTTAATAAATAGCAAAATTCCAAGCGATATAATTCCTTGATAATGTGAGAAGTCACGAAAGCGCTTGGACTTTCACTATTCTTTCACAGTGGTTATTTTTGTATGATTTGTGCATGATTTGTGTATAATATATATTGTGATCATTTGGTGCATAATCCGAATTACCTTTAGTAGCAACAGATTCGTGATGGTTTCTGTGGGAGACTTAAGTCTGCTGGGGCAGACCAGCTCCTCTGCTTCCAGAAGAGCAGGATTTTCCCAGGCAAATTTTTCACTTTCAGAGATAAAACAGTTTGACTTCTCTTCGCCAGTTATGGGTTTTGGTAAAAGTTACTTTAAATACTGGGATTTTGCTGGAACGTTTTGACTTCAGAATCCTTAACGTTTGAAATGTCCTAATAAATTTCCTATTTGCAGTTATGTTTCTCAACGGTTGTTGATGTTTCGCCCTAAATAGCATATATTATTAAGGCTTTTAGGTCCCCTCTCCTTTATTTACTGAATCATAACATCTGGTGGAAGTTTATTTCTCTCTCTCTCCTCTCTCTCTCCTTCTCTCTCTCTCCTTCTCTCTCTCTCCTTCTCTCTCTCTCCCCCTCTCTGTGTCTCTCTCTGTGTGTGTCTCTCTGTGTGTCTCTCTCTCTGTATCTCTCTGTCTCTCTCTCTGTCTCTCTCTCTGTCTCTCTCTCTGTTTCTCTCTCTCTCTGTCTCTCTGTCTCTGTCTCTCTCTTTTTTTTTTTTTTTTTTACACAGGGTTTGACAAGGTTAAGGATCCCTAGCTTTATTGACAGCTATTTACAGGTTAAGGATTCCTAACTTTATTGGCAAGCTAAGAGCTGTTACCTACATCAGCTCATTTGAAAGCATTTTTATTGTTATGAGACATACAAGTAGGGAACAGGATGAAGTTGGAGCCATCTGTGGGCCAGCATTTTCATTTGATCAACTGACGTTATCTCGTTGACATCATTATGCTGTATGAATGTGTTCCATACTCGAGTCATCCTGGGTATGTATGATCTCAGATGGAGTGATGTTCTGGAGAAGGGTACAGCCAGAGTGAAGTTGCTGCTTTCTGCCCGTCTTGTGGCATAAAAGCTTGTTTCACGCTGTCCTCGAAGTGGATCCAAGTGTGGTATTTTGACAATATTGGCCATGTACATAACAGTAAGGCCACCCACATCCCTCCTATGTTGAAGGCTCTGCTGAAATGACAGATTTATCCAGGATGGGTCCAGGCGAGAGATGAGACGTCTTGCTCTGTTCTCTACTCTGTCAAGCAGTCGCAGATGAGAGGGGGGGCAGGCAAACCAAGAAAGTGGAGCATACTCAAGGTGTGAGCGTACTTGTGCCTCGTACAGGATCTTGCAACCCCTACTGTCAAGCAGATGCGAGATACGGCGAAGTGCTGTAAGCTTCCTGGCTGCCTTGTTTGCAAGATTTACAACATGGTTCTTCATGGTTAGTTTGGAGTCAAATTTCACCCCAAGGATATCAACTTCTTCTCCAGGTGCCAACATCGTCCCATTCATTCTTACTACTGCACCAGCATTACCATCATGGTGCCTAGAGACGATCATCATTTGCGTTTTCTCAGGTGCAAATGTTACTTGCCATCTATTTCCCCAAGCTGATATAGCTCTCAGCTGGTAATTGATGTAGCTTAGAGCAGCTGGCATTTCTTCTCTTGGGTAAGTGAATGTCAGTGTACAGTCATCTGCATATGCATGTGATTCTGGCATGAGATGAAGAAGGTTGTTGAAGTAGACATTCCATAACAGTGGACCCAGCACACTTCCTTGTGGAACGCTTGCCCCAATAGGATGCCTTGCTGATTCCGTTCCATTGAGGACTACACTTAGAGATCTACCATGAAGGTAATCACTGAGGAGACATAGCGTAGAGCCTGCAATTCCCAGTGCTTGAAGTTTTGCTAAGAGGCCCTGGTGCCACACCCGGTCGAAAGCGCCAGCAATGTCCAGTGCTACCACACAGCTGACTTTGGATTCATCCAGTGACTGGTGCCACTTAGTTGAGAGGTTTAACAACAGATCAGCAGCAGAGTAACCTTTCCTGAAGCCATATTGACGATCACAAAGTAGTGAGTGGTAGTCAAAAAAAATCTGTCATTTGTCTTGAGATTATTGTCTCAAGGATCTTACCAGTGATTGACAGGAGTGACACTGGTCTGTAGTTGCTGATTTCTGCTCTGCTCTTCTTTTTGTGAACAGGGACTACATTTGCCTCTTTCCATAGAGAGGGCCATTTACACTGTACTAGGCAGTGCTGAAAGATGCGAGTTAGAGGTGCTGCTAGCTGGTCTGCACATCTTCTCAACAATCTTGGGCTCAACTTGTCTGGGCCCACAGCCTTTTCTTGCTCAAGTGATTTAAGAAGGAAATGCACCTCCTCCTGCCTTATTGTCACCACTGACAGTTTTGACACAGTTCTTGCAGCTAGCCAAGGAGGGTCCCTTGCTGGATCAGGAACTTGCATTTTGGTAGCAAAGTGTTCAGCAAAGAGGTCCGCCTTCTCTTGACTACTAGTAGAGGTGGTCCCATCCTGTCGATTTAGAGGTGGAATAAGTTCATCAGGCAGATAACCTTGTCTGTCCTTGACCAGGGACCACCAGGTTTTGGAGCCTACCCTACCTGATGCTAACTTTCTTTTAGTGTCCACCTCCCATTTAGCAATGGCCCACTTTTGAACATCACCCATATGCCTACAGGCTTGCATGTGCAAGTTCCTGTTATAGGTGGTAGGATGTCTCTTATACCTTCGCCATGCTTTGTACTTAGCAGTAGCAGCCTCTCTACAACGAAAGCCAAACCAAGGCTGATCTGTAGGCTTTGTCACATATTGCCGGTGAGGAATGTGTTCTTGTTGCAGATTAAGGATGTGTCCAGTGAAGGCTTTCACTTGGTTGTCAACATCCCCCTGGAGAAGAGCATTCCAGTCGGTGGTGGCGAGCTCAGAGCAAAGGGCTGGCCAATTACCTCTTTCCCATAGCCAGGTTGTGCGTGTGGACTCCTCACCTCGTTCTGTTGGGATCTTAAGTGTGGTAAAAACAGCCTTGTGGTCAGACGATCCAACGTAGCCGAGGGGTTGACAAGTGACTATGCCTTCTGCCAGATCACTCACTACTGGGTCAAGGGAGGAGCCAGAGATATGAGTAGTGAAATCAACAAAGTTTCTCATGTCAAACACTGCAAGAAGGTCATCAAAGTCCCTCTGTATAAGGTGCTGGTTAAGGTCACCAACAATTATAATATGTTGACAGTTGTGTTGTAGCAGAAGGGAGTCAATATTTTCCATTAGGAAGTTGATAGGGTCTGCATGTTGCCACTGAGGTCTGTACATTGCACATGCTAGTACAGAGGTACTAGTGTTTATACAGAGCTTGAAGAACATCATTTCAAGATGTGTAGGGGTTGCAACATCTATGTGCTGGGCATAAACACTTTTAGAGAAGCACACAGCAACACCACCTCCTTGCCCTTGCCTGTCTCTTCTCATCCATGAGGTGTAGCCAGCAATTCTTGCAAAATTTTCTGGAGTCCTGTCATCCAAAAATGTTTCAACAACAGCTATCATGTCGGGACGTCGAGTGTTCACAAAGCTATGTGTGAGCTCTCCAACATTAGTAATGAAACCTCTAATGTTGGCCGACAGGATGCTGATAAACTGGCTCCTCATGATGAAGTGGTCAGCTTGAGGTGGTGGGTGTGTAGGGAATGTAAGGTGCCTGCCCTTGAGAGAGGTAGGGTACTGAGGCAGCTGCAGGGATGTAGGTCTGTGGTCTTGTATAAGGTCCAATCCCACCTGCTGGGCTGGGATAGGAGTAGCTAAGTGGGTGACGTGTGAGAGTGTTTACCAATTCAGAGATCCTGCTGGTTTGTTCTGAGAACAGGTCTCTAAACAGGTGGCCCTGTCTGTCAAGTTCCTTTTTCTTCCGACACTGGTCCTCCTTATGTCCTTTCTTGTAGCAGTAATTACACCTGGTATCTCGCAGGCAGTTGTTGGCAGAGTGCCCCTTCCGGTGACAGCGAGAGCACAGCCTAGGTGCCTGGGAGGGTGGACTAGGATTTGTTGTACCTCCTGTGTTTCGCAGATTTGTCCTCAGATTCTGCCGCTGGAACTGTGTTAGTGGAGGGTGAGACGGCTGTAGATGTCTTCCTCCTCCACGTCCTCCTCCACGTCCTCTACCCCGCCCTCTACCAGTTCTGACAGATGTGTCCCTGCTGTTCGTACTTCGGCGCAGTAGGTGATCAGGTGCAGTGATAGTTCCCTGATCACTAACTGCACCGTTCTCTGGTGGAGAAACTCCTGGCTCAGAACTTGCTGTCGAAGCACTACTACCAGATTCTAGAATAGTATCGGCAGGTGTGCTGACAGGTGTAGGATCAGAGATGGTATGTGCACTGTCAAGTAGACTGGCAGTGGCTGAAGCAGAGATGTCAGGTGTAGGAGAATTAACAGATCCAAGGCTTCCCACGTTGCTGGGAAGAGGATTTGTTCCCTCTGTGGTGGTCAGAGGAATTGTGTTAGAATTCCCAAAGGTAGTGTTTTGAACTCTGTCAGTCTGTGGGACCTTAGCGATGACAGAATTCCACCAGTTGTTTACCCCTGAGTTAAGCTCAGTGTGGAACTTCCAGTCTTTGTCAATAGTGTCACCATCAGCTGAGCAGCTTACGTCACTTGATGCAGGCTTGCACTGGCCTTCTACAATAGCTTGTAGGTTATCTAATGATTTGAGGAGCTCATGAAGTGCTTCCCTGTGATGGATTATCTTAGCTGCAACTTTACAACACAGCCCAAGGGGGCAGTCTTGATCTTTGGACAGGAGTCCCTGAGGTAGGACTTCTGAACCTTCCTCCTGTAACTCCAGGCTTGTATCCACATATACCACAGGATTATGGATATCCTTAAATTTTCTGAAATTTTCAACCTGGCTGCAACAAAATTCTCCTTCTGGAGTGCAATCTGTGTGGCAGTAGTTGGAACAAGTAGGCTCCTTACATTCAACAAGAACTTTGTCCCTTGTGGTATACCCACAAACACTGCAGTATCTACTGGGACAATAGCCAGATAGCGTAGATAATCTTGCTATTTTGCGGTGTGAAGTCATCCCAGAGGAGGCTTGTAGGTTTGAAGTTCACAGGAGAGAGAGAGGGTGGGTGGTGATGTCGTGGGTGGGGTGGAGTGTGGGTGAGTGGGGGTGTTTATAGCCGGTGGGTAGTGAGGGCGGGCGGCAGTGGCCACTAGCTGGAAGTGTTGCCTTCTCACTATCACTTAATAAACACTGTTTATGCTATCCACTTTTCCACTAAAGGAAGATGTTACACAAATCACTGTGTTGCATTGTACCAGCCACGTTGTTATAAAGCACCAGATGCTAGTACATAGCACAAAACACATATAATATTAGACACTCACTCTGAAGGCAATAGTGAAGTCACTCCTAAGGCCTGCCGCTGTCCCCTCACACCATGTCTTCACCATACCACACTTAATATCACTGATATTGCTTATATTCACTTCAGTGGAGGAGTTGGCTTACTTGTACTAATGTGTTGTAAGTAGTACTACGTCACTGAACAGCTTTTATCCACACCAACCCTCGTATTTAAGTAATATTAAGAAAGTTTGTGGAGCACACTGTGACACGTCTTCACCCTCTCTGTCTCTCTGTCTCTCTGTCTCTCTCTCTCTCTCTCTCTCTCTCTCTCTCTCTCTCTCTCTCTCCTCTCTATCTCCTCTCTCTCTCCTCTCTCTCTCCTCTCTCTCCCTCTCTCTCCCTCTCTCTCCCTCTCTCTCTACCTTTCTCTCTCTCTCTCTACCTTTCTCTCTTTTTTTTTTTTTTACACAGGGTTTGACAAGGTTAAGGATCCCTAGCTTTATTGACAGCTATATTACAGGTTAAGGATTCCTAACTTTATTGGCAAGCTAAGAGCTGTTACCTACATCAGCTCATTTGAAAGCATTTTTATTGTTATGAGACATACAAGTAGGGAACAGGATGAAGTTGGAGCCATCTGTGGGCCAGCGTTTTCATTTGATCAACTGTCTTTATCTCGTTGACATCATTATGCTGTACGAATGTGTTCCATACTCGAGTCATCCTGGGTATGTATGATCTCAGATGGAGTGATGTTCTGGAGAAGGGTACAGCCAGAGTGAAGTTGCTGCTTTCTGCCCGTCTTGTGGCATAAAAGCTTGTTTCACGCTGTCCTCGAAGTGGATCCAAGTGTGGTATTTTGACAATATTGGCCTTGTACATAACAGTAAGGCCACCCACATCCCTCCTATGTTGAAGGCTCTGCTGAAATGACAGATCTATCCAAGATGGGTCCAGGCGAGAGATGAGACGTCTTGCTCTGTTCTCTACTCTGTCAAGCAGTCGCAGATGAGAGGGGGGCAGGCAAACCAAGAAAGTGGAGCATACTCAAGGTGTGAGCGTACTTGTGCCTCGTACAGGATCTTGCAACCCCTACTGTCAAGCAGATGCGAGATACGGCGAAGTGCTGTAAGCTTCCTGGCTGCCTTGTTTGCAAGATTTACAACATGGTTCTTCATGGTTAGTTTGGAGTCAAATTTCACCCCAAGGATATCAACTTCTTCTCCAGGTGCCAACATCCTCCCATTCATCCTTACTACTGCACCAGCATTACTATCATGGTGCCTAGAGACGATCATCATTTGCGTTTTCTCAGGTGCAAATGTTACTTGCCATCTATTTCCCCAAGCTGATATAGCTCTCAGCTGGTGATTGATGTAGCTTAGAGCAGCTGGCATTTCTTCTCTTGGATAAGTGAATGTCAGTGTACAGTCGTCTGCATATGCATGTGATTCTGGGATGAGATGAAGAAGGTCGTTGAAGTAGACATTCCATAACAATGGACCCAGCACGCTTCCTTGTGGAACGCTTGCCCCAATAGGATGCCTTGCTGATTCCGTTCCATTGAGGACTACACTTAGAGATCTACCATGAAGGTAATCACTGAGGAGACATAGCGTAGAGCCTGCAATTCCCAGTGCTTGAAGTTTTGCTAAGAGGCCCTGGTGCCACACCCGGTCGAAAGCGCCAGCAATGTCCAGTGCTACCACACAGCTGACTTTGGATTCATCCAGTGACTGGTGCCACTTAGTGGAGAGGTTTAACAACAGATCAGCAGCAGAGTAACCTTTCCTGAAGCCATATTGACGATCACAAAGTAGTGAGTGGAAGTCAAAAAAATCTGTCATTTGTCTTGAGATTATTGTCTCAAGGATCTTACCAGTGATTGACAGGAGTGACACTGGTCTGTAGTTGCTGATTTCTGCTCTGCTCTTCTTTTTGTGAACAGGGACTACATTTGCCTCTTTCCATAGAGAGGGCCATTTACACTGTACTAGGCAGTGCTGAAAGATGCGAGTTAGAGGTGCTGCTTGCTGGTCTGCACATCTTCTCAACAATCTTGGGCTCAACTTGTCTGGGCCCACAGCCTTTTTTTGCTCAAGTGATTTAAGAAGGAAATGCACCTCCTCCTGCCTTATTGTCACCACTGACAGTTTTGACACAGTTCTTGCAGCTAGCCAAGGAGGGTCCCTTGCTGGATCAGGAACTTGCATTTTGGTAGCAAAGTGTTCAGCAAAGAGGTCCGCCTTCTCTTGACTACTAGTAGAGGTGGTCCCATCCTGTCGATTTAGAGGTGGAATAAGTTCATCAGGCAGATAACCTTGTCTGTCCTTGACCAGGGACCACCAGGTTTTGGAGACTACCCTACCTGATGCTAACTTTCTTTTAGTGTCCACCTCCCATTTAGCAATGGCCCACTTTTGAACATCACCCATATGCCTACAGGCTTGCATGTGCAAGTTCCTGTTATAGGTGGTAGGATGTCTCTTATACCTTCGCCATGCTTTGTATTTAGCAGTAGCAGCCTCTCTACAACGAAAGCCAAACCAAGGCTGATCTGTAGGCTTTGTCACATATTGCCGGTGAGGAATGTGTTCTTGTTGCAGATTAAGGATGTGTCCAGTGAAGGCTTTCACTTGGTTGTCAACATCCCCTTGGAGAAGAGCATTCCAGTCGGTGGTGGCGAGCTCAGAGCAAAGGGCTGGCCAATTACCTCTTTCCCATAGCCAGGTTGTGCGTGTGGACTCCTCACCTCGTTCTGTTGGGATCTTAAGTGTGGTAAAAACAGCCTTGTGGTCAGACGATCCAACGTAGCCGAGGGGTTGACAAGTGACTATGCCTTCTGCCAGATCACTCACTACTGGGTCAAGGGAGGAGCCAGAGATATGAGTAGGGAAATCAACAAAGTTTCTCATGTCAAACACTGCAAGAAGGTCATCAAAGTCCCTCTGTATAAGGTGCTGGTTGAGGTCACCAACAATTATAATATGTTGACAGTTGTGTTGTAGCAGAAGGGAGTCAATATTTTCCATTAGGAAGTTGATAGGGTCTGCGTGTTGCCACTGAGGTCTGTACATTGCACATGCTAGTACAGAGGTACTAGTGTTTATACAGAGCTTGAAGAACATCATTTCAAGATGTGTAGGGGTGGCAACATCTATGTGCTGGGCATGAACACTTTCATGTCGGGACGTCGAGTGTTCACAAAGCTATGTGTGAGCTCTCCAACATTAGTAATGAAACCTCTAATGTTGGCCGACAGGATGCTGATAGACTGGCTCCTCATGATGAAGTGGTCAGCTTGAGGTGGTGGGTGTGTAGGGAATGTAAGGTGCCTGCCCTTGAGAGAGGTAGGGTACTGAGGCAGCTGCAGGGATGTAGGTCTGTGGTCTTGTATAAGGCCCAATCCCACCTGCTGGGCTGGGATAGGAGTAGCTAAGTGGGTGACGTGTGAGAGTGTTTACCAATTCAGAGATCCTGCTGGTTTGTTCTGAGAACAGGTCTCTAAACAGGTGGCCCTGTCTGTCAAGTTCCTTTTTCTTCCGACACTGGTCCTCCTTATGTCCTTTCTTGTAGCAGTAGTTACACCTGGTATCTCGCAGGCAGTTGTTGGCAGAGTGCCCCTTCCGGTGACAGCGAGAGCACAGCCTAGGTGCCTGGGAGGGTGGACTAGGATTTGTTGTACCTCCTGTGTTTCGCAGATTTGTCCTCGGATTCTGCCGCTGGAACTGTGTTAGTGGAGGGTGAGACGGCTGTAGATGTCTTCCTCCACCACGTCCTCCTCCACGTCCTCTACCCCGCCCTCTACCAGTTCTGACAGATGTGTCCCTGCTGTTCGTACTTCGGCGCAGCAGGTGATCAGGTGTAGTGATAGTTCCCTGATCACTAACTGCACCGTTCTCTGGTGGAGAAACTCCTGGCTCAGAGCTTGCTGTCGAAGCACTACTACCAGATTCTAGAATAGTATCGGCAGGTGTGCTGACAGGTGTAGGATCAGAGATGGTATGTGCACTGTCAAGTAGACTGGCAGTGGCTGAAGCAGAGATGTCAGGTGTAGGAGAATTAACAGATCCAAGGCTTCCCACGTTGCTGGGAAGAGGATTTGTTCCCTCTGTGGTGGTCAGAGGAATTGTGTTAGAATTCCCAAAGGTAGTGTTTTGAACTCTGTCAGTCTGTGGGACCTTAGCGATGACAGAATTCCACCAGATGTTTACCCCTGAGTTAAGCTCAGTGTGGGACTTCCAGTCTTTGTCAATAGTGTCACCATCAGCTGAGCAGCTTACGTCACTTGATGTAGGCTTGTGCTGACCTTCTACAATAGCTTGGAGGTTATCTAATGATTTGAGGAGCTCATGAAGTGCTTCCCTGTGATGGATTATCTTAGCTGCAACTTTACAACACAGCCCAAGAGGGCAGTCTTGATCTTTGGACAGGAGTCCCTGAGGTAGGACTTCTGAACCTTCCTCCTGTAGCTCCAGGCTTGTATCCACATATACCACAGGATTATGGATATCCTTAAATTTTCTGAAATTTTCAACCTGGCTGCAACAAAATTCTTCTTCTGGAGTGCAATCTGTGTGGCAGTAGTTGGAACAAGTAGGCTCCTTACATCCAAGAAGATCTTTGTCCCTTGTGGTATACCCACAAACACTGCAGTATCTACTGGGACAATAGCCAGATAGCGTAGATAATCTTGCTATTTTGCGGTGTGAAGTCATCCCAGAGGAGGCTTGTAGGTTTGAAGTTCACAGGAGAGAGAGAGGGTGGGTGGTGATGTCGTGGGTGGGGTGGAGTGTGGGTGGGTGGGGGTGTTTATAGCCGGTGGGTAGTGAGGGCGGGCGGCAGTGGGCCACTAGCTGGAAGTGTTGCCTTCTCACTATCACTTAATAAACACTGTTTATGCTGTCCACTTTTCCACTAAAGGAAGATGTTACACAAATCACTGTGTTGCATTGTACCAGCCACGTTGTTATAAAGCACCAGATGCTAGTACATAGCACAAAACACATATAATATTAGACGCTCACTCTGAAGGCAATAGTGAAGACACTCCTAAGGCCTGCCGCTTCCCTCACACCATGCCTTCACCATACCACACTTAAATATCACTGATATTGCTTATATTCACTTCAGTGGAGGAGTTGGCTTACTTGTACTAATGTGTTGTAAGTAGTACTACGTCACTGAACAGTTTTTATCCACACCAACCCTCGTATTTAAGTAATATTAAGAAAGTTTGTGGAGCACACTGTGACACGTCTTCACCCTCTCTCTCTCTCTCTCTCTCTCTCTCTCCACCTCTCTCACTCTCTCTCTCTCTCTCTCTTTTTTTTTTTTTTTGTTTTTTTTTTTTTTTTTACACAGGGTTTGACAAGGTTAAGGATCCCTAGCTTTATTGACAGCTATTTACAGGTTAAGGATTCCTAACTTTATTGGCAAGCTAAGAGCTGTTACCTACATCAGCTCATTTGAAAGCATTTTTGTTATGAGACATACAAGTAGGGAACAGGATGAAGTTGGAGCCATCTGTGGGCCAGCATTTTCATTTGATCAACTGACGTTATCTCGTTGACATCATTATGCTGAACGAATGTGTTCCATACTCGAGTCATCCTGGGTATGTATGATCTCAGATGGAGTGATGTTCTGGAGAAGGGTACAGCCAGAGTGAAGTTGCTGCTTTCTGCCCGTCTTGTGGCATAAAAGCTTGTTTCACGCTGTCCTCGAAGTGGATCCAAGTGTGGTATTTTGACAATATTGGCCTTGTACATAACAGTAAGGCCACCCACATCCCTCCTATGTTGAAGGCTCTGCTGAAATGACAGATCTATCCAGGATGGGTCCAGGCGAGAGATGAGACGTCTTGCTCTGTTCTCTACTCTGTCAAGCAGTCGCAGATGAGAGGGGGGGCAGGCAAACCAAGAAAGTGGAGCATACTCAAGGTGTGAGCGTACTTGTGCCTCGTACAGGATCTTGCAACCCCTACTGTCAAGCAGATGCGAGATACGGCGAAGTGCTGTAAGCTTCCTGGCTGCCTTGTTTGCAAGATTTACAACATGGTTCTTCATGGTTAGTTTGGAGTCAAATTTCACCCCAAGGATATCAACTTCTTCTCCAGGTGCCAACATCCTCCCATTCATCCTTACTACTGCACCAGCATTACCATCATGGTGCCTAGAGACGATCATCATTTGCGTTTTCTCAGGTGCAAATGTTACTTGCCATCTATTTCCCCAAGCTGATATAGCTCTCAGCTGGTGATTGATGTAGCTTAGAGCAGCTGGCATTTCTTCTCTTGGATAAGTGAATGTCAGTGTACAGTCGTCTGCATATGCATGTGATTCTGGGATGAGATGAAGAAGGTCGTTGAAGTAGACATTCCATAACAGTGGACCCAGCACACTTCCTTGTGGAACGCTTGCCCCAATAGGATGCCTTGCTGATTCCGTTCCATTGAGGACTACACTTAGAGATCTACCATGAAGGTAATCACTGAGGAGACATAGCGTAGAGCCTGCAATTCCCAGTGCTTGAAGTTTTGCTAAGAGGCCCTGGTGCCACACCCGGTCGAAAGCGCCAGCAATGTCCAGTGCTACCACACAGCTGACTTTGGATTCATCCAGTGACTGGTGCCACTTAGTGGAGAGGTTTAACAACAGATCAGCAGCAGAGTAACCTTTCCTGAAGCCATATTGACGATCACAAAGTAGTGAGTGGTAGTCAAAAAAATCTGTCATTTGTCTTGAGATTATTGTCTCAAGGATCTTACCAGTGATTGACAGGAGTGACACTGGTCTGTAGTTGCTGATTTCTGCTCTGCTCTTCTTTTTGTGAACAGGGACTACATTTGCCTCTTTCCATGGAGAGGGCCATTTACACTGTACTAGGCAGTGCTGAAAGATGCGAGTTAGAGGTGCTGCTAGCTGGTCTGCACATCTTCTCAACAATCTTGGGCTCAACTTGTCTGGGCCCACAGCCTTTTCTTGGTCAAGTGATTTAAGAAGGAAATGCACCTCCTCCTGCCTTATTGTCACCACTGACAGTTTTGACACAGTTCTTGCAGCTAGCCAAGGAGGGTCCCTTGCTGGATCAGGAACTTGCATTTTGGTAGCAAAGTGTTCAGCAAAGAGGTCCGCCTTCTCTTGACTACTAGTAGAGGTGGTCCCATCCTGTCGATTTAGAGGTGGAATAAGTTCATCAGGCAGATAACCTTGTCTGTCCTTGACCAGGGACCACCAGGTTTTGGAGCCTACCCTACCTGATGCTAACTTTCTTTTAGTGTCCACCTCCCATTTAGCAATGGCCCACTTTTGAACATCACCCATATGCCTACAGGCTTGCATGTGCAAGTTCCTGTTATAGGTGGTAGGATGTCTCTTATACCTTCGCCATGCTTTGTATTTAGCAGTAGCAGCCTCTCTACAACGAAAGCCAAACCAAGGCTGATCTGTAGGCTTTGTCACATATTGCCGGTGAGGAATGTGTTCTTGTTGCAGATTAAGGATGTGTCCAGTGAAGGCTTTCACTTGGTTGTCAACATCCCCTTGGAGAAGAGCATTCCAGTCGGTGGTGGCGAGCTCAGAGCAAAGGGCTGGCCAATTACCTCTTTCCCATAGCCAGGTTGTGCGTGTGGACTCCTCACCTCGTTCTGTTGGGATCTTAAGTGTGGTAAAAACAGCCTTGTGGTCAGACGATCCAACGTAGCCGAGGGGTTGACAAGTGACTATGCCTTCTGCCAGATCACTCACTACTGGGTCAAGGGAGGAGCCAGAGATATGAGTAGGGAAATCAACAAAGTTTCTCTCTCTCTCTCTCTCTCTCTCTCTCTCTCTCTCTCTCTCTCTCTCTCTCTCTCTCTCTCTCTCTCTCTCTCTCTCTCTCTCTCTCTCTCTCTCTCTCTCTCTCTCTCTCTCTCTCTCTCTCTCTCTCTCTCTCTCTCTCTCTCTCTCTCTCTCTCTCTCTCTCTCTCTCTCTCTCTCTCTCTCTCTCTCTCTCTCTCTTTATCTCTCTCTCTGCTCCCTCCCTCAACACCCTCTTCTTTGCCTCTCTTTAACCCCTCTCTCCACTCTTCCTGTCTTCTCTCTCCCCTCTCTCAAAAACCACGAGTATTTCCCCTCTGGTGCTTTGCTGGGTGAGGTTACTAGTAAATATTTGATAACCTAAGTAATGCCGCTCAGGAAGTACTGCACAGATGCATAATTCCGGAAGATCTTTTTATGTTTCAACATTTACAGGATAAATAAATAAATAATGCATATATATATATATATATATATATATATATATATATATATATATATATATATATATATATATATATATATATATATATATATATATATATATATATATATATATATATATATATATATATATATATATATATATATATATATATATATATATATGTATATATATATATATGTATATATATATATATATATATATATATATATATATATATATATATATATATATATATATATATATATATATATATATATATATGCATTCTGCTATTCTTTTTTTCCAGTTTCTTGATAATGTGAGAAATCACGAAAGCGCCTTGAAGTTCACTATTTTTGCACAGTGGTTGCATATTGTGATATCACCTGTTTAATGTATCTTATTGCACACACAAATACACACACACACACACACACACACACACACACACACACACACACACACACACACACACACACACACACACACTGTTTTAATTCCACCAATTACACTGTCCAACATTCTAAACATATTTCTTTCTCTCCCATAGCTACGACCAGCGGCCGACAATGAGACCATCCGGTTGGTCCGATGCTTCGGTCTTCGGAGACCGAGCCCGCTACCTGCCGCTGGAACATCCACCAGTGCTACTCGTCAGTAACGTAAGCACTCTGGATGCCAGACTCTACCGCTGCCGCGTAGACTACCACAAGTCCAATTCTCGGCAAGCCTGGGTCAGGCTCTCAACTATAGGTCAGTACTCATGTGCGATACGACGATGGTCCAGCAGGACCGAAACGTTGTACTTACACCTATTATTAGTTCAAAGGTAACCTGTGTAAAGAGTTACTTTAAATACTGGGATTTTGCTGGAACGTTTTGACTGCAGAATCCTTAACGTTTGAAATGTCCTAATAAATTTCCTATTTGCAGTTATGTTTCTCAACGGTTGTTGATGTTTCGCCCTAAATAGCATATATTATTAAGGCTTTTAGGTCCCCTCTCCCTGCTCCACGAGCTTTATCATACCTCATCTTAATGCTGTGTATGGGTCCTGCCTCCACTACATCACTTTCCAGAGTATTACACTTCCTGACAACTCTGTGGCTGAAGAAATACTTCCTAACATCCCTTTGTGTGTGTGTGTACTCACCTATTTGTGGTTGCAGGGGTCCATTCACAGCTCCTGGCCCGTGTGTGTGTGTGTGTGTGTGTGTGTGTGTGTGTGTGTGTGTGTGTACTCACCTAGTTGTCGTTGCAGGGGTAGATTCACAGCTCCTGGCCCGTGTGTGTGTGTGTGTGTGTGTGTACTCACCTAGTTGTGGTTGCAGGGGTCCATTCACAGCTCCTGGCCCGTGTGTGTGTGTGTGTGTGTGTGTGTGTACTCACCTAGTTGTGGTTGCAGGGGTCCATTCACAGCTCCTGGCCCGTGTGTGTGTGTGTGTGTGTACTCACCTAGTTGTGGTTGCAGGGGTCCATTCACAGCTCCTGGCCCGTGTGTGTGTGTGTGTGTGTGTGTGTACTCACCTAGTTGTGGTTGCAGGGGTCGAGTCAATCGAGTCACAGCTCCTGGACCGTGTGTGTGTGTGTGTGTGTACCCACCTAGTTGTGATTGCAGGGGTCGATTCACAGTTCCTGGCCCGTGTGTGTGTGTGTGTACCCACCTAGTTGTGATTGCAGGGGTCGATTCACAGTTCCTGGACCGTGTGTGTGTGTGTGTACTCACCTAGTTGTGGCTGCAGGGGTCTAGTCACAACTCCTGACACGTGTGTGTGTGTGTGTGTGTGTGTGTGTGTGTGTACTCACCTAGTTGTGGCTGCAGGGGTCTAGTCACAACTCCTGACACGTGTGTGTGTGTGTGTGTGTATGTGTGTGTGTGTGTGTGTGTGTGTGTGTGTGTGTGTGTGTGTGTGTGTGTGTGTTTATATAAACATATTATCACTCCATCTTAAAAACACTTTAAACACTAAAAAAATAAATGAAAATCGACACTATAAAAACCAAAAATTTGAAACAACAGCCCCAAAAAAAGGATAATTTTTATTAAAGCTTGATATGATAGATAACTTTTTGCTACAAATCTCCAAAAAAATCTATTTGACATAAATATATCACAGGAATCTCAATCATATAGACTCAAAAAAATTTTCCAGTCATTTGTTGATATTTTGACCACCTGGTGATTTTTATGTTATTTTTTCGGTATGAAATATATTTTTCTCATTTTGGTGATGTGAAAGATTTTTTTTTTTTGAGTGACTGAGTTTGTGTATGATTTGTGTATGATGTGTGAATGATTTGAGAATGATTTGTGTATGGTTTGTGCATGAGTTGTGTATAATTTTTGTATGATTTGTGTATGATTTGTGAATAATTTTTGTATGATTTGTGTATGATTTGTGTATAATTTTTGTATGATTTGTGTATGATTTGTGAATGCGTTGAGAATGATTTGTGTATGATTTGTGAATGATTTGAGAGTGATTTGTGTATGATTTGTGCATGATTTGTGTATAATTTTTGTATGATTTGTGTATGATTTGTGAATAATTTTTGTATGATTTGTGTATGATTTGTGTATAATTTTTGTATGATTTGTGTATGATTTGTGAATAATTTTTGTATGATTTGTGCATGATTTGTGTATAATTTTTGTATGATTTGTGTATGATTTGTGAATGATTTGAGAGTGATTTGTGCATGATTTGTGTATAATTTGTGTATGATTTGTGAAAGATTGGTGAATGATTTGTGTTATTGTTACCAGTATTATTGTATAATAAATACAGGGTAACACCGTGTAATTAATACAAACACACACACACACACTCACACACACACACACACACACACACACACACACACACACATACACACACACACACACACACACACACACACACACACACACACACACACACACACACACACACACACACACACACACACACACACACACACACACACACACACACACACACACACACACAACACACACACACACACACACACACACACACTCACACACACACACACACACACACACACACACACACACACACACACACACACACACACACACACACACACACACACATACACACACACACACACACACACACACACACACACACACACAGTAAAACAAGTGGAAAATAATTCTCCTCTGGACAAGGTAAATTCCATTACTCAGATCTCCTTCTCCCACCAAAAAATTAATTACAGTGTTCCTTTGTGCTAGCACGAGAAGCTTAATGTAAGATTCAAAGTCCAGACAGCTTGAAGGAGTCAAGCTGAAGCTGGCAACCACCAAGGTGTGTCGATGGTTAATGTTCACGTGGAACTTATCTTCGTAGATTTTGAAAGGGGGGTTTAATTTTAGTTTTAAAAGGGGGAGAGTTCTCATACGTGACATTGGGATTGTATGATTTGGTAAGATTGTTTTACTTTCTTCCTGAACAGTTCCGCCGACGCGAATTGAGGTGGTGGCTCGAATGACTCCGGTGGAACTAGGTCAGAACAACGATGTAGTCTGCAGAGTGAGTGGAGGTTAGTACTGTGTGTGTGTGTACTCACCTAATTGTTGTTACAGGGATTGAGACTCAGCTCCTGGCCCCGCCTCTTCACTGGTCGTTTCTAGGTCCTGTCTCCCTGCTCCATGAATGTGTATAAGTACGCTTCTTCTATCATCTTACTGAGAGAATATAAAGTAAGCAGGAGGTGGGATGTGACGCCCAAGATTTACCACGAGAATTACTCCTTGCATCGGCTTTTATCACTTACCCAGACATGCGACGTAAAACTTTTACGACAGACTATGTAGAAACGGTTGCGTCAGAACATAAAACCAAATAACTAGACCACAAGGCCTGCTCACGTTATATTATATATATATATATATATATATATATATATAATATATATATATATATATATATATATATATATTATATATATATATATATATATATATATATATATACATATATATATATATATATATATATATATATATATATATATATATATATATATATATATATATATATATATATATATATATATATCGACCCTCAACTGGGGTATTTATCGGTATTTGTAAATGAGGGAAGGAGCAAAGTTATATGGTGAAGCAGGTTTTGGAAGATACAACTCTGCATATGATATGTACAGAGTATTAATAAGCACTGCAGGAGACCTACTGGTCTAGGGCAGACGTGCATGGAGGAGAGGTCAACCTTTTTTCAGCATTTTAAAAGCCACAACCACACTACTAAATGGAAAGAAACAAGCATCAAACACGCACGCACACACGCACACACACACACACACACACACACACACACACACACACACACACACACACACACACACACACATACACACACACACACACACACACACACACACACACACACACACACACACACACACACACACACACACACACACACACACACACACACACACACACACACACACACACACACACACACACACACACACACACACACACACACACACACACACACACACACACACACACGAAACCGACTAGCAATTCAAAGGGGAAGTAATCGAGTCAGCATTGATTAAATCCACACCAAAATTTAATCTAGGAAAAGAGCAATGGAAACCAGATGCCACTGTCAAGTTTGTAATGAGAATACACGTACCAACACCCAACCTCACTCAAGTACGTTATCAATATTATACACGACAGCTGATAATTAGTCTGCTACACGACCTTACCCACTGATACCTATATAAGCACCAGTCTCCTTGCCTGTGCTCCAGAATCTCTACGACCACGGTGCTCTCAACACCAACTCTTGGCTGAGGGACTGATTACCTCATCTTTTGTATATAGTTCTACTACTGTCTTTTAATTATGTCCTAGAATCTGTATTGATAAAGCCACTGGATGGCGAAACGTCTACAATAAAGATACCCAGATGTCGCACATGTGTCTTAACTTTCATCAGTCTGGTGATAGTAATTTATAATGCTATTAACTATCAAAATTTTGAATATGGCTGACAGACAACTAGAACAAAATAACATCACTGGTAGTAACATATCGCTATTATTTTTAATTTACTGGAAGTTTTTATATAGAGGTATTGAGTTGCAATGGTGACTCAACTGGAATTTATTTTGGCCAAAGTTTTTCTTGCTTATTATGAGGTGAACGAGTGTCCAACTGGACAAAAACTATCGATATGTCCTCGTTTTGTTCCTGATATACATTTTTAATTATGTTTAAGATATACACTACCGACAAGTTGATAAATCAGATACATGTGCAACACCTGGGGAACATCGTGTAGAAATACACCTAGTTGGATGAATGTTATTGAAGCTAGCTTGTCCAGTGGCTTGTAGATGAATGGTTCAGAGAACCGACATGTTGATAAATTAGACACATGTGCAACTCTTGGTATCTTTATTGAGGAAACGTTTCGCCACACAGTGGCTTCATCAGTCCATACGTAGGAGAAACTTGAAGAACAGGAGGAGAATGAGGTAATCAGTCCCTCAACCTTGAGTCGATGTGGTCATTCTCCTCCTGTTCTTCAAGATTCTCCTTTGTATGGACTGATGAAGCCACTGTGTGGCGAAACGTTTCCTCAATAAAGATACCCAAGAGTTGCACATGTGTCTAATTTGTCCAGTGGCTAACGCGACGGTCTGGAGTTTTGAGACTTTCTGACCACGGGTTCTAACCCCACCCGTGGTATGGTTTGTTTGCAATCGTGTCATTACGATTTCGTGAGTCACGTTTCGCCAGTCAGTGGCATTATCAACTATACATGAATGGTATACAATACCGTCAAGGTGAAAATATAGACACATGTGTAATATCTGGGTATCTTATAGACGTTTCGCCCTCCAGTGGTTTTATCAACACAGATTTAAGGACATAATGGGAAGATTGTTCCAAGTATGGTATTTGTGTATACTGAACATTAAAATGGTATAAAATACCGACAGATTGCTAGGTAAGACACATATGCAACAGTTAGGTATCTTTATTTCGAAATAAAGATACCTAACTGTTGCATATGTGTCTTACCTAACATTTGTGTATACTGTTTAATGTGAGTTAATCTCTTATACTCCCCATACAGTCATACCAAGATCTTGCACACTCCCAGATGCTGCATAATAAATGTTGAGCTGGTCACAATAGGCCATTATTTACTAAACACTTGTGTTTGGTAACGTGATTTTCCTAACGAAGAAAACACCACTAGACGACACTTTTATCCACTGATCCCCCACCAAAGCACTTTAGTTTTGCTAGGTGTTAATATTATCTCGGAGGTGGCTTGCAGCCTCCAAGATCCTCACTCATCCCCTTTAAAAGCGGGCGTGGTCTATATTTTGCACGTTCCTCTGTGTGGGAAGGTGGCCATACGCTACCTGTCAGTACCCAGCATATGCCAACGTCTTTCTAATGTATTTTTAATCGCCCGTCCATAAAAAATAACAATTTTTTAATTAACAATTCGTAGTAAAGTGATCAAAGCTTTAGTCGTGATGTCACGATTCCACAAATTTTTCATTATAAATATAATGTGTAAAGGTAGAAAGTTGAAAGTGAACATAGAAAAGAGTAAGGTGATGAGGGTGTCAAATGATTTAGATAAAGAAAAATTGGATATCAAATTGGGGAGGAGGAGTATGGAAGAAGTGAATGTTTTCAGATACTTGGGAGTTGACGTGTCGGCGGATGGATTTATGAAGGATGAGGTTAATCATAGAATTGATGAGGGGAAAAAAAGGTGAGTGGTGCGTTGAGGTATATGTGGAGTCAAAAAACGTTATCTATGGAGGCAAAGAAGGGAATGTATGAAAGTATAGTAGTACCAACACTCTTATATGGGTGTGAAGCTTGGGTGGTAAATGCAGCAGCGAGGAGACGGTTGGAGGCAGTGGAGATGTCCTGTTTAAGGGCAATGTGTGGTGTAAATATTATGCAGAAAATTCGGAGTGTGGAAATTAGGAAAAGGTGTGGAGTTAATAAAAGTATTAGTCAGAGGGCAGAAGAGGGGTTGTTGAGGTGGTTTGGTCATTTAGAGAGAATGGATCAAAGTAGAATGACATGGAAAGCATATAAATCTATAGGGGAAGGAAAGAGGGGTAGGGGTCGTCCTCGAAAAGGGTTGGAAAGAGGGGGTAAAGGAGGTTTTGTGGGCGAGGGGCTTGGACTTCCAGCAAGCGTGCATGAGCGTGTTAGATAGGAGTGAATGGAGACGAATGATACTTGGGACCTGACGATCTGTTGGAGTGTGAGCAGGGTAATATTTAGTGAAGGGATTCAGGGAAACCGGTTATTTTTCATATAGTCGGACTTGAGTCCTGGAAATGGGAAGTACAATGCCTGCACTTTAAAGGAGGGGTTTGGGATATTGGCAGTTTGGAGGGATATGTTGTGTATCTCTATACGTATATGCTTCTAAACTGTTATATTCTGAGCACCTCTGCAAAAGCAGTGATAATGTGTGAGTGTGGTGAAAGTGTTGAATGATGATGAAAGTATTTTCTTTTTGGGGATTTTCTTTCTTTTTTTTTGGGTCACCCTGCCTCGGTGGGAGACGACCGACTTGTTGAAAAAAAAAAAATATATATATATATATATATATATATATATATATATATATATATATATATATATATATATATATATGTATATATATATATATATATATACATATATATATATAAATATATATATATATATATATATATATATATATATATATATATATATATATATATATATATATATATATATATATATATATATATATATATATATATATATATATATATATATTATTCTTTGCCGAATATGTAAAACTTGCGATTTTGACTTAAATAGCAACGTTCTTCTTGCCGAATAAGGTAAGTAAAAATTTGTGTGTGCAATATTTTCGCAAAAATCACTCTGACCCTAACCAATAAAAAAATATTTCATTGTGTTTATTATTAGATTATTGTAAACTTATCTAGAATATATTTAGCTTAATTAGGCTAAATTAAACTGAGCTTGTTATAAGGTTAGGTAAGTTTTCTAAGGTTCTTTTGGTACAAAATTATTAATTTTTACATTAACGTAAATGAAAGTATATTGTTCATTTTTTGTATGTTGCAGGAACACCCTTGGCCAGGGTGGTATGGTTGCAAGATGGTCAGACAGTGGACTCAAACAGCACTGCTGGGGAGGGAGGCATTGCCTATAACGACCTGGAGGTGCCAGCCTCCAGGAAAGACCTCACTTCACCCTTCACCTGTAAAGCCTCCAATAACGATGTTACTGCTCCGTTAATTGCTACTTATCAAAGAGATGTCAACTGTAAGTCAATTAGTGGTTGTGAAGAAATAGTCTCGGTGTGGTTGAATTGTTTTCTGTGGGGAACTATTAGACGCTGTTACGATTCAGTCAGTGGTCAGTCGTCACGTGAGGTCACAGACCCTGAGCTGCTTTGGGGATTAGTGTGGACGGTTACAAAGCATGGCTTGCTTCTGCAGTGTTTTAAAAATTGAGGTTGGAGAGTTGAAGGAGGAGGTCTTGCTTCTCCAGGAGGAGATTAGGAGGCTGAAGGACCACTTCAATGGGTCTGGGAGAGAGTGTGAGGTGGCTGGAGTTGTGGGGAATGAGGCTTCAAGTGAGGTGCAGTCTGTCTCTCGCTGTGAGGAGGCTGTAGTTGGGGAGGTAGCAACGGCTACCAGCAGTGAGGTGCAGTCCAGCACCTGCTACAAGTGGCGAGTGGTTCACAGTAATGGAAGGCGCATCAGAGTAAGGAAAGTTAAGAGTGAAGATCTGAAGGTAGGAAATCGCTTCTCTGTTCTTCAGGATGAATGTACTTCAGTGGCCAGTGAAGGTAAGGGTACTACTGCCCCTGCTAATGGAGGTAAGCGCATTCTTGTGGTTGGTGACTCTCAGGTAAGATATATTGACCGTGCTTTTTGTAATAGGAATAAGAAGATGAGAGATAGAGTGTGCTTCCCTGGAGCTGGTGTTGGGGACATTGTCAACAGGCTGGATAATATCATGTCAGGTAATGGGAACAAGCCCATTATCTGTCTCAGTGCTGGTGGAAATGATATTGGGAAGGGTAGGAGAGAAGAGCTGCTAGATAAGTACAGGTCAGCTATAGATTTCATTAAGTCTAAGGGAGGGATCCCAATCATATGTAGCATCTTGCCTAGAAGGGGAGTAGGAAATGAATGGTTGTCTAGGGCAATTGGTGTAAATTGCTGGCTAGACAGATACTGCAAGGAACTTGCAATCCCATTCATTGACAACTGGAACAACTTTTATGGCAAACATGATATGTATGCAAGGGATGGGGTACATCTCTCTGGGGCTGGGGTGGTAGCACTTGCAGACTCGATTGAGAAGGCCATTGGTGAAATGCCTATGATTTTAAACTGATGGAAGATAGAGGTATGGGTGTGTGTGGGAAACAAGCAGGTTGCAACACTTGGGTTGGAAACAGTAAATGTATAAAAGGCATTCAGCATGAAGTTATAAATAAAGACAATAGATCAGGTCAGCAAACAAAGGGGGACAGCAGAGGGCAGCAAGGGACTAGCTCCCTTAAGGTTTACTATACTAATAGCAGGAGTGTAAGAAATAAGATAGATGAGCTAAGATTAATTGCAAGTGCAGGAAACATAGATATTATTGCTATAACAGAGACCTGGCTCAATCTGAAAGATAGAGAGATGCCCTCTGAATGTCACATACAAGGCTATAAATTATTCCACACTGACAGGGTCAACAGGAAAGGTGGTGGAGTAGCGATGTATGTCAGAGACAATTTAAATTGTTGTGTTAGACAAGATATTAAATTAGAAGCGTCAGCCACTGAATCTGTTTGGTTACAGCTTCTCGAGGGCCGAGAAAAACTAATTTTGGGTGTGATTTACAGGGCCCCAAATCTTGATAGGGAGTGCAGTAAACTTCTATGGGACGAAATTCGTAAGGCATCTACATACGAAAATGTTGTGCTAATGGGAGATTTCAACTATAGACAGATTGACTGGAGCAATTTGACAGGAAATTTAGAGTCAGGTGACTTTCTTGATACGATCCAGGATTGTTTTTTAAAACAGTTTGTGACAGAGCCAACTAGGGGAAATAACCTCCTTGACTTGGTTCTTGCCAGTAGGGAAACACTAATTAATAATCTTGAGGTTAATGATGAGCTTGGGGAAAGTGATCACAAATCACTCAGTTTTAATATATCATGGAATTCCCCTAATAATGGCAATCAAGTCTCCGTCCCTGACTTTCGCTTGGCTGATTTCATAGGACTGAAAAATTACTTAGGTGGGCTGAACTGGAATGACCTGACTAAGGGTCAGGTAGGTGGTGATGGTTGCCGATATGATGCTTTCCAGGGCATAGTTCTAGCTGCTCAGTCAAATTATGTTCCAAATAGGGAAATCAGATCAAACAAAAATGATCCTAAATGGATGAACAATAGATTAAAATATCTGATTGGTCAAAAGAGAGGCATATATAGGCAAATCAAAAGAGGAGAGGGGCAATTGAGAAATCGATATATTCAGTTAAAGAGAGAAATAAAAAAGGGAATTAGAAAAGCAAAAAGAGATTATGAGGTTAAAGTTGCAAGAGAATCGAAGACTAACCCAAAAGGATTCTTTCAGGTATACAGAAGTAAGATCAGGGACAAGATAGGCCCACTCAAAAGTTCCTCGGGTCAGCTCACTGACAGTGATAAGGAAATGTGTAGAATTTTTAACACATACTTCCTCTCAGTTTTTACACAGGAGGATACCAGCGATATTCCAGTAATGATAAATTATGTAGAACAGGACGATAATAAACTGTGCACTATTAGGGTCACAAGTGACATGGTCCTTAGGCAAATAGATAAATTAAAACCTAACAAATCCCCAGGCCCTGATGAACTGTATGCAAGGGTTCTAAAGGAATGTAAAGAGGAGCTTAGCACACCTTTGGCTAATCTTTTCAACATATCACTACAAACTGGCATGGTGCCAGATAAGTGGAAAATGGCAAATGTGATACCTATTTTCAAAACAGGTGACAGGTCCTTAGCTTCGAACTATAGACCAATAAGCCTGACCTCCATAGTGGGAAAATTTATGGAATCAATAATTGCCGAGGCAGTTCGTAGCCACCTTGAAAAGCATAAATTAATCAACGAATCTCAGCATGGTTTTACAAAGGGGCGTTCCTGCCTTACGAATTTATTAACTTTTTTCACTAAGGTATTTGAGGAGGTAGATCATGGTAATGAATATGATATTGTGTATATGGACTTCAGTAAGGCTTTTGACAGGGTCCCACATCAGAGACTGTTGAGGAAAATTAAAGCACATGGAATAGGAGGAGAAATTTTTTCCTGGATAGAGGCATGGTTGACAAATAGGCAGCAGAGAGTTTGCATAAATGGGGAGAAATCAGAGTGGGGAAGTGTCACGAGCGGTGTTCCACAGGGGTCAGTGTTGGGCCCCCTGCTGTTCACAATCTACATAAACGACATAGATGAGGGCATAAAGAGCGACATCGGCAAGTTTGCCGATGACACCAAAATAGGCCGTCGAATTCATTCTGACGAGGACATTCGAGCACTCCAGGAAGATTTGAATAGACTGATGCAGTGGTCGGAGAAGTGGCAGATGCAGTTTAATATAGACAAATGCAAAGTTCTAAATGTTGGACAGGACAATAACCATGCCACATATAAACTAAATAATGTAGATCTTAATATTACGGATTGCGAAAAAGATTTAGGAGTTCTGGTTAGCAGTAATCTGAAACCAAGACAACAGTGCATAAGTGTTCGCAATAAAGCTAATAGAATCCTTGGCTTCATATCAAGAAGCATAAATAATAGGAGTCCTCAGGTTGTTCTTCAACTCTATACATCCTTGGTTAGGCCTCATTTAGATTATGCTGCACAGTTTTGGTCACCGTATTACAGAATGGATATAAATTCTCTGGAAAATGTACAAAGGAGGATGACAAAGTTGATCCCATGTATCAGAAACCTTCCCTATGAGGATAGACTAAGGGCCCTGAAACTGCACTCTCTAGAAAGACGTAGAATTAGGGGGGATATGATTGAGGTGTATAAATGGAAGACAGGAATAAATAAAGGGGATGTAAATAGTGTGCTGAAAATATCTAGCCTAGACAGGACTCGCAGCAATGGTTTTAAGTTGGAAAAATTCAGATTCAGGAAGGATATAGGAAAGTACTGGTTTGGTAATAGAGTTGTGGATGAGTGGAACAAACTCCCAAGTACCGTTATAGAGGCTAGAACGTTGTGTAGCTTTAAAAATAGGTTGGATAAATACATGAGTAGATGTGGGTGGGTGTGAGTTAGACCTGATAGCTTGTGCTACCAGGTCGGTTGCCGTGTTCCTCCCTTAAGTCAATGTGACCTGACCTGACTAGGTTGGGTGCATTGGCTTAAGCCGGTAGGAGACTTGGACCTGCCTCGCATGGGCCAGTAGGCCTTCTGCAGTGTTCCTTCGTTCTTATGTTCTTATATTGATTTGGGCAGAAAACTGAAATAACGTAAAAAGAACTCTGTATATTTCGCTATCAGGAATCACCATCATCTGCTGGAGAGGTATCAAAGAAGAGTTAAAACACACTAAACTCTTGTAATCTCTGTTTCAATTTTCTGGACGAGTGATTTTTCACCCGTAAGTGTTTCTGGCACTTTAAACCGAGCAAATACTTGTATGAAGGAGAAAAAACACGCAGATAAAAAAAAAAACAGAGATGAGGGAAGGACCTCTGAGAGACCACTTACAAATACATAAGAACATAAGAACATGAGAATGGAGGAACACTGCAGAAGACCTACTGGCCCATGCGAGGCAGGACCTTATCAAAACGATCTCTACCTAAAGCTTCCCAAGAAATAACTCCCGTACCCAATGACACCAATCAGACCCAGTCCCTCCCACTCATATATTTGTCCAATCTCTTCTTAAAGCTACCCAAGGTCCTAGCCTCTATCACCCCACTGGGAAGACTGTTCCACGCATCTACAACTCTGTTAGAAAACCAGTACTTACCTATGTCCTTTCTAAATCTAAATTTATAAGAACATAAGAACATAAGAATGCAGGAACACTGCAGAAGGCCTACTGGCCCATACGAGGCAAGTCCTTATCCAACTTAAATCCATTATTTCTGGTTCTTACCTGGTTCGACACCCTCAGTACTTTATTAATATCTCCCTTGTAATGATGTTGGTAGAATTACCGACAATATGTAAAGTAAAAGGGCACAAGTGCAACTAATGTGACATTTTATTGTGGCAACGTTTCGCTCTCCAGGAGCTTTGGAGAGCGAAACGTTGCCACAATCAAATGTCACATTAGTTGCACTTGTGTCCTTTTAATATCACCTTTGTTTATGCCCGTCATCCACTTATACACTTCAATGATATCTCCCCTCATTCTACGCCTCTCCAGAGAGTGGAGATTTAAGGCTTTAAGTCTATCTTCATACGGGAGGTTCCTTACACAATAAATCATTTTAGTCATTCTTCTCTGTATGTTCTCTAATGAGTCTATGTCCATCCTGTAGTAAGGGGACCAAAACTGAGCAGCATAATCTAAATGAGGCCTCACTAGTGAGGTATAGAGCTGTAAAATGAGGCCTCACTAGTGATGTATAGAGCTGTAAAATGAGGCCTCACTAGTGATGTATAGAGCTGTAAAATGAGGCCTTGCTAGTGATGTATAGAGCTGTAAAATGAGTCCTTGCTAGTGATGTATAGAGCTGTAAAATGAGGCCTTGCTAGTGATGTATAGAGCTGTTTGTAGATGAATGGTTCAGAGAACCGACATGTTGATAAATTAGACACATGTGCAACTCTTGGGTATCTTTATTGAGGAAACGTTTCGCCACACAGTGGCTTCATCAGTCCATACAAAGGAGAATCTTGAAGAACAGGAGGAGAATGAGGTAATCAGTCCCTCAACCTGGAATCGATGTGTTCAGTCCATCACTCTTGTAGAAAGTGCAGCATAGGGCCAGAGAGGTGGCTTATATACTGCGGTGAGATGAGTTGAAGCAGGAGGAGGCGGGATCACAGTGGGACCTGCCACTAGTGTAAGTAGGTCGTCGTCCAAAGGTTGGGCAAGCGTTGAAGTCTTTGTACCAAGATCCCATGATGTTGCAGTGTCTGACAGAAGTGATGAATGGTTTTGAAAACCGACAAGTTGAAGAATTGAGACACTTATGCAACACATGGGAATCTTTATTTAAGAAACTTTTCGCCACACAGTGGCTTCATCAGTCCAATACAAAGTAGAAGTCTTTGTACACATCGATTCCAGGTTGAGGGACTGATTACCTCAAACTTCTACTCTCCTTACCCACTTCTACTTTGTATTGGACTGATGAAGCCACTGTGTGGCGAAACGTTTCTTAAATAAAGATTCCCATGTGTTGCATAAGTGTCTCAATTCTTCAATTAGCCAGAAATTATGCTTAAAAATTAACATAATTTACATATTTCTGTAAATGCAACATCCCTTCTGTTGCAGGTATATTGCAGCTAAACTCGTTGAAATTGATAAGTGATTAACCCACGGTACGGTTGGGGCTCGAACTCGCGGCAAGTGAGTAGTAAAACTCCTGGCCAGTGCGTCAGCACTCACTCGCCGTGAGTTCGAACCCCACCCGTTCCGTGGTTTGATGTCATCGTGAATTATAAATGCTTAGCACACTCTAACGCTTCTAGAAACACAAGTATTGTTGATAGGCTTTACTCTAAGAAAAGATACAAGTACTAGGTATATGAATACAAGTTACTGAAAGTATATATACCTTATATACTTCTTATATACTTATATACTTCTACTAAAGTATATATGGTTTGGACACAAATCTCCGGTTATGAATGAGGGACTGACCACCTCCTATCAAGGCTGAGAGATTAATAACCTAACACTTCGCCTGTATTTGACCGAAGAAACCTGCTTCGCAAGGGAAACACTTCATAAAGAAAAGATGAGTTATGCGTTGCGCACGAGTAGGCAAATTAGGGTACCAGTCAAGTGGGCGAGAAGTGTAAGGATCCCAGTAGAAGTGAGTCACTTTGCCCGACCTTTCTTGGGTTGATCTTTGTTGGATTGACCTTTTTTTGGGTTGACCTTTTTTGGGTTACCCTGGGTAATTTATTCATATCTCCCCTCATTCTACCACTCTCTGGAGAGGCGTAGAATGAGGGGAGATATCATTGAAGTGTATAAGTGGATGACGGGCATAAACAAGGGAGATATTAATAAAGTACTGAGGGTGTCGAACCAGGTAAGAACCAGAAATAATGGATTTAAGTTGGATAAATTTAGATTTAAAAAGGACATAGGTAAGTACTGGTTTTCTAACAGAGTTGTAGATGCGTGGAACAGTCTTCCCAGTGGGGTGATAGAGGCTAGGACCTTGGGTAGCTTTAAGAAGAGACTGGACAAATATATGAGTGGGAGGGGCTGGGTTTGATTGGTGTCATGGGGTACGGGAGCTATTTCTTGGGTAGCTTTAGGTAGATGTCGTTTTGATGAGAACCTGCCTCGTATGGGCCAGTAGGCTTTCTGCAGTGTTCCTACATTCTTATGTTCTTATGTATGGACTGATGAAGCCACTGTGTGGCGAAACGTTTCCTCAATAAAGATACCCAAGAGTTGCACATGTGTCTAATTTATTGATTGGTGTCATTGGGTACGGGAGTTATTTCTTGGGTATCTTTAGGTAGTGGTCGTTTTGATAAGGACCTGCCTCGCATGGGCCAGTAGGCCTTCTGCAGTGTTCCTCCATTCTTATGTTCTTATGTTCTTACAATGTATGATAATTATCACGTAGGTATATATTGAAAAGTTGAGGTAACAAACAGTTTTAACCATGATAATCATTATTAATGACCAAAGATTAGTTAGAAATTGATTCTCTGATCTCGGATGCATTAAATTTCTTGACCAGTGTTATTTATGTATCTGTATTTACGTGTACCTGCACCCACTTACATACATTCACGTCATTACTTCTTAGAGTGTTCTCTAAACTTGTAGGTGGACCACTGAGTGTGAGCATAGAGCCAGAGGAGAAACCACTAGTGGCTGGCAGGTTAGCCAAACTGGTGTGTACAGTTGTAGGGAGTAACCCACCTCCTCAGGTCACCTGGTATCAACAGGGTCAGCAGGTGACGCCCCTACACACCCAGGTCAGTGTGTGTGTGTCTGTGTTTGTAGTAATATTAGTGGTATTAGTGATAGTAGTAGTAGTTGCAGAAATAGTAGTAGTAGTAGTAGTAGTAGTAGTAGTAGTAGTAGTAGTAGTAGTAGTAGCAGTAGTAGTAGTAGTAGCAGTAGTTGTAGCAGCAGTAGTAATAGTAGTAATAGTAGAAATAGTATTAATAGTAGTAGTAACAATAGCAGTAGTAGTAGTAGTAGTTACTATTTGTCACAGTCTCTTGTCAATAAAGATACTTGGCCTGTTTTTTGTGTCCATTATTGTTTGTGTCACATTCTCTCTCTCTCTCTCTCTCTCTCTCTCTCTCTCTCTCTCTCTCTCTCTCTCTCTCTCTCTCTCTCTCTCTCTCTCTCTCTCTCTCTCTCTCTCTCTCTCTCTCTCTCTCTCTCTCTCTCTCTCTCTCTCTCTCTCTCTCTTTCCCTCTACCAGGGGCTCTGGATAAGTGTTTTTCCTCCCTACCACTCGTCTGCTGTCCCTCTGCTTGTCAGTTATCTCCCATCGTTCTGCAAGTTTTCCGTAGCCTTCCAGAATTTCTCCCTGGTTCTATGCTCGCCTGACAGTTTGATTGTCAGTTTAACTGCCTGTATCACTGCCTGTTGTCTACCTACCTACCTGCCTGCCTGCCTGCCTGCCTGCCTGCCTGCCTGCCTGCCTTCCTGCCTGCCTTCCTGCCTGCCTTCCTGCCTGCCTTCCTGCCTGCCTTCCTGCCTGCCTTCCTGCCTGCCTGGCTGATTTAATTAGTGACAACCTGTCTGCCTACGTCCCGTCTATTTTTTATTTCTGCTTGCCTTCCTTCATGCTTGCCTGTCTGTCTACCAATCTGTCTGTCTACCAATTTGTCTGTCTACTTGCCTCAACTCTTGAATCCCCTTTCCCAGAGCTTCCTCGCCTACCAATGAGCCTGACTGCTCTTCGGTGCATCATTCTGTCTCGTAGTTCCAGCAGAATATCCTCATCCGCCCTGTCCAATCCTCTTAGTATCTTGTATGTCGTTGTCACGTCCCCCCTGGTTCTTCTCTCTACTAGCTTACATCTCATACTGATGACCTGGCTCTTTCTTTACATTTTCATGAAAAAAATAATCAACAAACATCGCATCCCTCATTATTTAGACAACCAAAAAAAATGCCGAAAAAGGTTTATCGAACTCCGCCATCTGTTGCGTTGTCTTTCCCAAAATAAATGTTTTTTTTTGTTATTGGTTTAAATCACTGCCGTTAATTAAAGACATTCATCAAACTGGCCAAAACTTGGAGCGTTTTCTTTACTCATTAAACTTGGTACCAACAAAACTGATTGTTGATGCCTCGTTGAATATTGCAAAAACTCAAGGAAAAATTTGAGAGAGAGAGAGAGAGAGAGAGAGAGAGAGAGAGAGAGAGAGAGAGAGAGAGAGAGAGCGCAACAAAAATCGAGGTTTTGAGACTCTCTGACCGCATGTTCTATCCCCACCCGTGGTATGGTTTGTTTGCAATCGTGTCATTACGATTTCGTGAGTCACACTGAGATAAATAAATTATATCTCGGGAAATCACAATTATTTGCACTACCAATAAATAAAAGGAAATACAATAAACTAAATATCCCATCAGCTCTGGAAGAGACACAAAGAGATAAACAACAGAAACATCAAAATGATATTAAAACATATACTGATAAAGAATAAAATAGAGACGTATGAAAAATAGAGCGAAAAAGCAGGAACATGAAGGGGCAGTGCAGGTGGCTTTCTGGCCCATGCTTGGCAGGTCTTTCTCAAGTCCAGCCTTTCTCTATGCCCTCTGTGGCAACTTTTGATTCATCCGGAATCAGAAGATGTCGTAAAGTGTGATACAGAAGCAATGATAATAAGATCTAACTAGAAGACCAGACACGGGATATTTAACGTAACGTAAAGAGAGAGATAGATCTGGGAGTAAACATTACAACGAGTGTATCTCCTTCAAAAGTTCAGTAGGATATATGACATATACCTGTTTTCTAGAGTCCTAACAATCCTAACAATGTACTTTGCGCCTATTTTAAATTATTCTGCGCTAGCTAGAATAAGGAGAGAAAATCCAAAGGCTCACGAGCGAGATTTGTACCGGAACTAAGGGGACTATGAGAAGAGGTCCGGTGAGACATGATCATGACATGAAAAATACTCTTGGTCATAGACAAGGACAGGTAATTTAAACACTCAGACAAGAGTTAGAATTATTATAATCAAAACCAAGCGCTAAACCCACTAGGGTCATGCAAGAAATAGAGGAAGAGTAAAATAATTTAGACAACGATAGTAAACTAAGTAGACTAAATACGTTATTAATATTTTTAATGTTGTAATATAATTATTATAATCGTAGTCTTAGTGATTATAATAATCATAGTGATAGTAGTGATTATAGTCATAGAAGTAATTAAATTTAACCAAGGAAAGAGGAGGTTGGGTTGGGTTAGGTTAGGTTAGGTTAGGTTAGGTTAGGTTGGGTTAGGTTAGGTTAGGTTAGGTTAGGTTAGGTTAGGTTAGGTTAGGTTAGGTTAGGTTAGGTTAGGTTAGGTTAGGTTAGGTTAGGTTAGGTTAGGTTAGGTTAGGTAAGGTTTGTCAGGAAACAGGACAAGTGTTTCCTGACTCGGGACTCAGTCATATGATGACCAGCAGCTGGAGCTTTTGGTCATCTGACAGAGACCTTCCACTGGCTTACCCCTCAACCCCTTTAAAACTTAAGGTTATATTATAACTCACATAATTATAACACAACGCAGCAAAAACACACAAAATAACCCACACATAGGAGAGAGGAGCTTACGACGACGTTTCGGTCATATTTGGACCATTTACAGAGCCACACTGAGGGAAAGGAGTGTGGGAGCCAGTATATATGTAGCGTATATATACTGGCTCCCTCACTCTCGTGCGTTAGTGTGACTTGTAAATGGTCTATGAAGGACCGAAACGTCGTCGTAAGCTCCTCTCTCCTATGTGTGGGTTATTTTGTGTGTTTTTGCTGCGTTGTGTTATAATTATGTAAGTTATAATATAACCTTAAGTTTTAAAGGGGTTGAGGGGTAAGCCAGTGGAAGGTCTCTGTCAGATGACCAAAAGCTCCAGCTGCTGGTCATCATATGACTGAGTCCCGAGTCAGGAAACACTTGTCCTGTTTCCTGACAAACCTTACCTAACCTAACTAACCTAACCTAACCTAACCTAACCTAGCCTAACCTAACTCAACCTAACCTCAACCTAACCTAACTCCAACCTAACCTAACCTAACCTAACCTAACCTAATCTAACCCAACCCCAACCTAACCTAACCTAACCTCAACTCTAACTCAACTAACTAACTAACCTAACTAACAACTCAACCTAACTCAACCAATCAACCTAATCTAACTACAACTCAACCTAACCTAACATAACAACTCAACCTAACATCAACCTCAACGTAACAACCTAACTCAATCTAACTCAACCTAATTCCTAACCTCAACCTAACCTAACCTAACTACTAATCTCAACCTAACATCAACTAACCTAACTAACTAACGCCAACTAACCTAACCTAACCTAACCTCAACCTAACCTAACCTAACCTAACCTAACCTAACTCCAACCTTAACCTCAACCCTAACCTCCCAACCTAACCTAACCTAACCTAACCTAACTAACCTAACCTAACCTAACCTAACCTAACCTAACCTAACCTAACCTAACCTAACCGTAACCTAACCTAACCTAACCTAACCTAACCTAATAACCTAACCTAACCTAACCTAACCTAACTTACCCTTACCTTACCTTCACCTTACACCTACCTTACCTTACCTACCTAACCTAACCTAACCACCTTAACCTAACCTAACCTTACCTTACCTTACCTTACCTTACCTTACCTTACCTTACCTTACCTTACCTAACCTAACCTAACCTCAACCTAACCTTACCTTACCTTACCTTACCTACCTTACCTTACCTTACCTTACCTAACCTAACCTAACCTAACCTAACCTAACCTACCTTACCTTACCTTACCATAACCTAACCTAACCTAACCTAACCTAACCTAACCTAACCTAACCTAACCTTAACCTTAACCTACCTTACCTACCTTACCTTACCTAACTAACCTTAACTTCCTAACCTAACCTAACCTAACCTAACCTAACCTTACCTTACCTTACCTTACCTACCTAACCTAACCTAACCTAACCTAACCTAACCTAACCTTACCCAACCTTACCTTACCTTACCTTACCTAACCGAATCTAACCTAACCTAACCTAACCTAACCTTAACCTTAACCTTAACCTAACCTTACCTACCTACCTTACCTAACTAACCTAACCTAACCTAACCTAACCTAACCTAACCTAACCTAACCTAACCTAACCTAACCTAACCTAACCTAACCTAACCTAACCTAACCTAACCTTACCTAACCTCGACCAAAACTTTGCAGAACAAATTACACACACCCACACACACCCACACACACACACACACACACACACACACACACACACACACACACACACACACACACACACACACACACACACACACACACACACACACACACACACACACCTGCTAACGTATGCGTGGAGAGTTAGTTAGGTCTTCCAACTGTGTCCCAAGTGGCGTCCCCCAACCAACACTAACTTTAAGTTAATTCAAATTAGAAGTAAAGTATTTCCATTGCTTTACCATCAAAGTTTTTATACAAAGCAAGTTTTCTTTATCCTAAGTTAATTTTCAGTTTTTGACTAAACCAACTCTCTCGGTTTTATTTATGGTGGGTTTAACACTTTTATCTTGCAATTAAAACACATACACACACTCGCATTTATCTCTCTAGTTATATATATATATATATATATATATATATATATATATATATATATATATATATATATATATATATATATATATATATATATATATATATATATATATATATATATATATATATATATATCTATACTATATATATATATATATATATATATATATATATATATATATATATATATATACATATATATGTATATATATATATATATATATATATATATATATATATATATATATACATATATATAAATATATAATAATAAGATCTAACTAGAAGACCAGACACGGGATATTTAACGTAAGGTAAAGAGAGACAAAGATCTGGGAGTAAACATTACTGTGAACATATCTCCTTCAAAACTTCATTAGGATATATAGCAAATATATATATAACCCGTGAAATTAGTCTTGGTTATAACGTACCTATTTACTACTAGGTGAACGCAGGGTAGCAGGTGTACTTAAATGTACCCGTTGTCTCCCCCTGGCTAAGGTTCAAACCCGGGTGCTTTGGTTATGAGGTGTAGATACTGCCACATAAGCCTCTCATAATGCAGATTCATCCCCCCCTCCCACGCCCCCACTCCCCCCAAAAATCTTATAACCCAAAATTTTATTGCCTTTAAGAGCCAAATATCGTTAACAGAACAAAAATTTGACGCTACTGATGATGTTATTTTGCATAATGATATGTAAAGTCTCTTGAGATTTTTGGCAGAGAATAATGCACCAAAAATTGGCTGAATTTTTTGAACAAGCGAGACGGCGTGTCCGTAATTCTCAGGCACAATATATATATATATATATATATATATATATATATATATATATATATATATATATATATATATATATATATATATATATATATATATATATATATATATATATATATATATATATATATATGTCATTTTGGTCCACCTCATGGTGAGCGAAAATCACATTACACTCTAACCATACCCCCGGCTGGGATTGAACCCGCGGTCATAGAGTCTCAAAACTCCAGCCCGTCGCGTTAGCCACTAGACCAGCTAGCCACAATAAGATTCATCCAACTAGGTATATTTCTACACCATAGGAAGGTTAGCACAGGCACCTCTGTGACGGGCTGGAGTTTTGAGACTATGACCGCGGGTTCAATCCCGGCCGGGGTATGGTTTATTTGCAATCGTGTCATTACGATTTCTTAAGTCATGTTGACGGCAGTGAAGGGACTTGAGCTAGAGTTCGTCACGGCCACGCTAGCTGGAGATTCGTCTGTAAAAACTTGCATTTGTGGTCACAGAGGTGCCTGTGCTAACTTTCCTATGGTGTAGAAATATACCTAGTTGGATGAATCTTATTGTGGCTAGCTGGTCTAGTGGCTAACGCGACGGGCTGGAGTTTTGAGACTCTATGACCGCGGGTTCAATCCCGGCCGGGGGTATGGTTTGTTTGCAATCGTGTCATTACGATTTCTTAAGTCACATTACACTCTAACCTACAGGATCACTCAATCCTACAAGAATCAGGCACCCAGCAGAGCTAGGTGTGTTACCGTGATCCGAGGACATACGGTGGTGTGGGTGTCTGTGAGCTAATTTCATTCTACTCTCTGTTTCATGTGATGCTTAATAATTCTTTATTAGGGCTCACTGAACCCTGGAACCTCTCACAGAGATGAGATTTACATTGTAATTATTTGTTCACTCTGAGCCTCGGTGTTCCCTTCTCTGCCGGCAGGTTCAAGTGAGTGAGAACATGACAGTCAGTGTTCTGCTGCTGCAGGTAGCTAGGGATCACCATGGAAGACAACTGGTGTGTCGAGCACAGCATCCAACACTACCTCTAGCCACCCTGGAAGATATCTTCACTCTGGATGTCTCCTGTGAGTATTGACCACGTCTCTCTGTATACTTGCATGCTTCTCTCTCTCTGTCTCTGTCTGTCTGTCTGTCTGTCTCTCTCTCTCTCTCTCTCTCTCTCTCTCTCTCTCTCTCTCTCTCTCTCTCTCTCTCTCTCTCTCTCTCTCTGTCACCTATCTGGATGTCTCCTGTAAGTACTGACCACGTCTCTCTGTATACTTGCATCGTTCTCTCTCTCTCTCTCTCTCTCTCTCTCTCTCACCTGTCTGTGGTTGCAGGGGCTGAGTCACAACTCCTGGCATAGTGAATGCATACATACTTTCAGTATTCTTCTTCTTCTTCTTCTTCTTCTTCTTCTTCTTCTTATTATTATTATTATTATTATTATTATTATTATTATTATTATTATTATTGCTGTTGTTGTTCAGTTGTTCCCCTAAAGAACAGCTGAAATTGAATACAAGACAAACTCAGACAGCTCAATTGAGCGACTATTCAATATGTGAGACCAGGGAGTAATAATGTAAGGGGATCTCACATTCGAGAACGACTACAGAGTTACAATCCCTGCTGCCAGGAAAATGACAGGCTGGATATCAAGAACACTGAAAGAATAGAGAAGCCAAGCCAACAGTGTCACTCCTAAGTTTACTTTGCCTCTCCTGGCTCTGATATTGCTGTGTACTAACGGCCTCCCTTCAAGACAGGAGATCTTGACGAACTTGAAAACGTACAACGAATCTTCACGACCCACATAAATTCGTTCGTAGGTCTGAATCGGTGTGAATGCTTGAAGCTCCTTGACCTGACCCCTATTCCCTGGAATGTTGGCGAGAAAGGTACGCCATAATTTAAACTTGGATATTCCTGAAGGGACTGGTTTTAAACCTGTCCACTGAAATCACGCAGTAAAAAGAGTGTAACTTGACAAACAGGGCAAAAAAAAATCAGTAAAAAGAAAGGATGCGATGAATACACTAAGAGAGAATACGATAAATGTCAGAGGTCCTCGACTCTTCATCGCCCTCCCTTTTTTCATAAGGGGAATTTCCAACAAACCTTCAGTTGTCTTCAAGAAAAACCATGACGAATTCCTGAAGTCAATTCCCTATCAGCCGGGCTGTGATGCATGTGAACATTAAAATGGTATAAAATACCGACAGATTGTTAGGTAAGACACATATGCAACAGTTAGGTATCTTTATTTCGAAACGTTTCGCCTACACAGTAGGCTTCTTCAGTCGAGTACAGAAAAGTTGATAGAAGCAGAAGATACTTGAAGACG
>NC_091376.1:1333055-1355555 GCF_038502225.1 Cherax quadricarinatus
AAGAGAGGAAGGTGGATGATTTGAGGGAAGATGAGGGGAGAACCGGGAGTAAAACAAGTCTTAGTAAGAGAAAAAAGAAGTAAGAAAAACAAAACGTAGAGCATGACAAGAAGGAGGAAGAAGAAGAGGAGGAGAAGAAAGAGGAGTAGGAGCAATAACTGATCCCTAAGTTATTCACCACTCACATCATCTCACACATCATCAGTAACCATAGTAAGCAAGACTAATCACCTCACCTAATTACAGATCATATCGCCAACGTAAGCCATCGCATTGAAGATTAAACGCTACCTATTTAGTACATCCTCACCCTCTCCTCTGTCCCCGAGAGCATCATTATATTCTGAAGTTAAGACTATCAACTACTGAGACTTCAGCATTATGCTGAAATGAAATTAAACTCGGTTTGTTTCATAGAGACGTAGGACTTAATTGTTGTGTCTAGAAAAGCAGGTGTATTTAGGCTGATGTTAGTAGGTTTGTAGAGGTTTCTAGGCAAGCAGGTGTGTTTAGGCTGGTGTTAGTAGGTTTGTAGAGGTTTCTAGGCAAGCAGGTGTGTTTAGGCTGATGTTAGTAGGTTTGTAGAGGTTTCTAGGCAAGCAGGTGTGTTTAGACTGATGTTAGTAGGTTTGTAGAGGTTTCTAGGCAAGCAGGTGTGTTTAGGCTGATGTCAGTAGGTGTATAACGGTTTCTAGGCAAGCAGGTGTGTTTAGGTTGATGTTAGTAGGTGTATAGCGGTTTCTAGGCAAGCAGGTGTGTTTAGGCTGATGTTAGTAGGTGTATAACGGTTTCTAGCCAAGCAGGTGTGTTTAGGCTGATGTTAGTAAGTTTCTAGAGGTTTCTAAACTTGCAGATGGGTGTAGACAGATGTTAGAACGTTTATAGAGGTTTCTAGATTGCAGGTGTGTGTAGGCAGATGTTAGCAGGTATAAACCAGGTTTCTAGACGTGCAGGTGTTTACCAGATGTCATTAATTTTACAGATGTTCCTAGATAATGTTATAACTGCGACTGGAACGACTCTCCTACAGAAATAATTCATTAAATTTATGAAAATTTAAACAAGAGTCAATAACAACTGCAGAATTAATTAATGAAACAAAATATAAAGCTTATGATAAAGCTTAAAATAATCTAACTCAATCAAAAAATTAAAAACTAAAGCAATCTTGAAAAGAAGTGAGTTCGTAGGTAATACTGGAATATCAATATCAATGGCTTTTGAAGTATGTTTGTAAGCCATTGGCTGGTTAATGGGGTTTAAAGCCCTTTGACTACACGAGGGTCATTAAGGCTGCATGTAACCCGTTTACCACCAGTCAGGAATACGTCAATGTCATGGAAGGGATTACAGATGAACTTTGGGGGCAAAGGAGTTGAAAGGGAAACGCCTCTCTGTGTATATTCTCCGTTTGATTCACTCTCTAGCCACAAGGTTGAGAGGTGAGGATAGAAATAGACATGACTAGCACCTCGAATGGAAGAATGAGATTATTGCACCCGTGGAAGATTAGACATGAGGCATAAAGACGAGCGTATGTCAACACAAGGTCAACACCACCCCCCCGCGGCCCGGTTCTTGACCAGGACTCCCGCTGGAACAGAGCCTGGAAAACCAGGCTGCTACTGCTGGAAGCACGCGATCCAGCGCACGAACCACAGCCCAACTGATCGGGCACTGGATCGTCTTAAGACGGCAATCCCACCGGCCTGAGATGACGGAAGGAAGAGCAGCATCCAAACCTACATTTACAAATGATTCTATCATAGGCTAGTCTAGTAAACACGGAGATTATTTTTGCCTAGGCCTATAGAACCCTACACAAATACCCCGCCCATAGGGCGAAATGTCGTATTTCAGAAATAAACCTAAATACAAAAAACACAAGCTTGCATTGGGACAACATTTCGCTCTGCTTAGAGCTTGATAAAGGTGGACACAGAGCAAAACGTCGCCAGACTGAGAGGCAGTCTGCAATTATAGTATTCAATACTGTTTCGCCCACCAGTGGCTTTATCAGTTCAACACAGAGATGGTATACGAAAACAGTGGAATATGGAGCAATCAGTCCCTCAGCCTTGCAGATCCAAAAAAAAAAAACTTGGGGCTGAGATAACTCTTAAAACGCGACTTAAATTTGCTTGGAATAAACCAAAAGTTTTTCTTGAATAACCGAATTACGTCTCGGAAAGTCACAGTGTAAAGTTTTTAAAGTTTTTTTTTTTCTTTTCGACAGTGACCTGTGATTTAGTGTAGGAAAGTTTTTAACGTAGTAATTTGCACGCTCGGAAAGTACATAGCAAGTTTAAACTAGATTAGTTTTTAGTAATCTGGTAAATGTTTGGCAGCAGCACTCGGGCAGAACTCCACACACACACACAGTAGTTTAACTCCTCAGTCCCAGCTGCTGTCTTGGACAGCTGCAGAAACTGTTATATTAAGAGAGCCTTTTGCTTTTCTATCCATGGCTTTAATAACGTGAGAAAGAAGGAGCACTGTGGTAGACCTACTGACCCATGCCAGGCGTGTCCATACAACTAGAAAATAGATGATAGTCCTTAATCTAGATAGAAATAGATACACGATAGATTTTAAGGTCGATAGTAGATAGTTCTATCTGTGTGTGTGTGTGTGTGTGTGTGTGTGTGTGTGTGTGTGTGTGTGTGTGTGTGTGTGTGTGTGTGTGTGTGTGTGTGTGTACCTTTGAAGTCTCTTAACCGGGTTTACGGTTCCTTATAATCTTCTAACTCTAAGTTTTAACTTTTAGAAATTACTGCATTTCTCGTCAAGGCAAATACTAATGTGCGTAAATTCTTCAAGAGAGAGAGAGAGAGAGAGAGAGAGAGAGAGAGAGAGAGAGAGAGAGAGAGAGAGAGAGAGAGAGAGAGAGAGAGAGAGAGAGGAGAGAGAGAGAGAGAGAGAGAGAGAGAGAGAGAGAGAGAGAGAGAGAGAGAGAGAGAGAGCTTTCACTCTCGTCATATGGTTTGGGTCAGTCTTTTATGATCACCTCACTTCACTCAACACATTGTTTTGTGTGTGTACTCCCCAAATTGTGGTTGATTCATAGCTCCTGGCTCCGATTCTTCTACTGGACACTACTGGGTCCTCAGTGTATATACACTGAAAGTTCTCTTCAGTCCCTAGTACCGTTATTAAAGTAATCTTTACTGGTGGAGGACAAATGACTTTCAGCCTGAATGATCCTTTACAACCCGTTAAAAACCAACAGTGTGCCACACTGATTGGCTGCTACTCCAGCTAAACATCTGTTGAAACACCTAGATACTGTTGGCTAATTTAGCTTGCAACACACCAGTGTTCCACGAAGCTGAATTACAGATATTTACATGAAAAACAAAACTAGTCTTAAAACTTCCTTAAAACAATCTGTTTTATCTGCAAATAATCTTATTTTAGCATACCTACTTACTGCAAAGTGAGCAGAGACAACACATGTAATGAAACTAACACCCAGGTACCTAATTATTGCAAGAAAATCAGCGGAAACAGATGTAAGGAGATTAAAAGTCATGCGCCTATGTACTGCTAGGCGACCAGAGACAGCAGATGGAAGGTGACCAGGACGGTAGTGCCTCTCTGGATGGTGCTGTCTACTGATCTACTACTGCGTCAAGCTGAAGTTGTTAGAGGTGGTGAAAAACAGACACGATGTACAGGGTAAATAAACCGTACCACGGGTGGGGTTAGAACCCTCGATCAGTCTCAGAACTCCAGACCGACGCGCTAGCCACTGGACTCTCTGATCGCTGGTTCTAACCTCACCCGTGGTATAGTTTGTTTGTAATCGCGTCATTACGATTTCGTGAGTCATGCTCTAAAAACTACGTTTCACTCACAGCAGAGCTTCGTCAAAGCTTGATAAAGCTCTACTCAGAGCAAAACGTAATCTTAATACAGTGCCCTATGGAGATACGATTGACAGGGTACACACACACACACACACACACACACACACACACACGTTCATTACAATTGCCAGAGAAGATTCCTTTTCACAACTAATGTTTTTATGTTTTACTGACACATTGGCCGTTTCCCACCAAGGCAGGGTGACCTGAAAATGAAGAAGAAACACTTTCACCATCATTCATTCCATCACTGTCTTGCCAGAAGGGTGCTTTACACTACAGTTTTTAAACTGCAACATTAACACCCCTCCTTCAGAGTGTAGACATTGTACTTCCCACCTCCAGGACTCAAGTCCAGCTAACCGGTTTCCCTGAATCCTCTCATAAATGTTACATTGCTCATACTCCAACAGCACGTCTAGTTATACAAGCCAGGAGTGTATCAGGGTAGATTCCCGCCTTGCCTAGTTGTCTGGTCCACTCGCCTGAGAGGGCTCGATACGGCGTACGCTGTCAGTGGCCCTATAAACCCCAACAACAACAACAACACTAGCCTAAGGGTACAAGCTCCTCCCGACCTCGGAAAGTCATGCCAGCAAGTTTAATTTTATTGCTTCCGTGAGGGGGTAGCACCAAAGGTAAAGTCGCCGACAAGAAAAAGTTGAGAGTGGAAAGTTTGGAAAGGGATAGAGAAGACCGATCACGGGTAATGCTTTCTCTCATACCTTTGGGGATAGACAGGACCTGAAGGCTGGTAGTGGAGTGTATCCCTATTCTAGCATACTCTCTCTGTCTATCCTTGGCATGAAACTGATGACAGGTAATGCATTCTCTCATACCTTCGGGGATAGACAAGGCCTGAAGGATGGTAGTGGAGTGTAGTATCCCTACCCTAGCAAACACACACTCTGTCCCTGGTATGAAATCAACAATACTGTTTGAGAGCCTCTGCCAACCTGCTCCAACAGACAGCAGTATCAGGCCTCAAAGAGCACATTAGCATATGGGCAAGCCCCTCACTGCTCTGCTTCGCCCATCAATGATCAGGTCGTGACCTCCAGGTCACGACCTGGCTCCATGCAAGATGCATGTTCAATGTTATTTGCTAGATGCAGTGTAGGAAGATAGCACACATGTGTCGCCTTGCAAACTGCTGTTTGCAAGGAGACACATGTGTGCTATCTTCCTACACCAAACTTCCTACACCAAACTTCCTACATGTGTGCTATCTTCCTACATCAAACTGCTGTTTGATGCTCTTGCTAGATCATCCTCTCACACACACACACACACACACACACACACACACACACACACACACACACACACGCACACACACACACTCCTTCCTCACGCACATTTTTCCCCCCAATTGATTATTTCCTTCCTACGTTTTCCATCTATATATCCTGTCTCCCATTTCCTCATTTCTCATTCAGTTCTTCCGCTTCCTTTCCTCCCTTTTTCCTACCGTAGGGGAGATAGTACATAGTACGCAATGATAGTCTAACCATCGCCCTATCCCCTCTCTATTTTTTCTATCTCTTTTGGGTTCTCCCTTTCATAAATCTTTCCTCCAGAGGATAGAGGTAGCTCACAATATATTTGACACAGGTATCTCTCTCTCTCTCTCTCTCTCTCTCTCTCTCTTTCTCTCCCTCTCTCTCTCTCTCTCTCTCTGCACTAACCACATAACGTCTCCCTTACAGGGTGAAGAGTTGGTTCACAACGTGAGTGCAGGAGTACTGGTGAGTGAAGCCACTCTTGCCTTACAGCGAGTGGGACGCCAGCGCTCCGGACGCTACCAGTGCGTTGCGTCCAACGTAGAGGGAGACGCTCACAGCAACACTATCCACATCGCTATCAAATGTAAGTACTCACCCACTCCCCCTTCATCTTTATTTTAAGGTATCCCTTAAAGGGATACCTTCTAAAACAATATATATCTTAAAGGTATCCCTTTAAAGGTATCCCTTCAAGGGATATCTTCAAGACGTTGTCTGATTATTTTTTTCCCATCAACTTGTGGATTTTATTTTGCCCGTAACTCGAGAACGTCTCATCCTATCTGTTTTATATATATATATATATATATATATATATATCTATCTATATCTATATATATATATATATATATATATATATATATATATGTATGTATATATATATACGACCGCTATGTATATTTTTTTATGGTATTACTGATGCTTAAAAATGGATTGTTTGAAATTCGTATATTGTTATTCTGCCCCTAATTCCCTCTGTCAGGAGCTCAAGCTCCTGGACCCTTTACCCTACCATGTGAGAGACGGGTGGGCGGTAAGGTAGGGAGAGAGATGGTAGTTGTGGTGATGGTAGTGGTTATAATGATGGTTATGGTAGCTGAGAATGGGATATAACAGCACCCCATACTTAGGTTAGGTTAGGTAAGAATTGTCAGGAAACAGGACAAGTGTTTCCTGAGTTTTAGTCATATGCTGACCCTGCAGTTCGACCTTTTGGTCATCTGACCAAGGCCTTCTACTGGCTTACCAGTCCACTATGACAGGCCTCCAAAACTGACCTCCAAGATTGTCATCTCCAAAAAAGGTTTTTGTACACTACGTCGTATTGACATACCTGTAGAAAGCCATAGGAGAAAATCCTACAGTCACTTGTCACGTAGCCACTTGGGACACACCTGTAGAAAGCCACTCAGGAAAATCCTTGTCGTTTTCCCTCTACTCACAGACAGGTAACTGATGAAAGAGATTCTGAAGTCTGGTTGTGCTTGAGACGGTTAAAGGTGGAGAGGGGAAAGTGGAGAACGCAAGGAGAAAGGAGGGGAAAGAGAATGAGGAAGAAGGAGGAGGAGGAGAAGAAGACGGGTGGTGGAGAGAGTAAAGGAAAGGAGCCCAGAGCATCTCGTTTGGTAGAGTGTTTGAGAAATGCTAACGAAAACGCTTGTGTCTGAAGGCGCTGTGGCTGGTGCTGGTGAATATGCCAGTGTAGGAGGGAGATGGAGAAACCAGGTGAGAATGCGTCTGTGTAGGAGAAGGGCCAGTAGCAATATGTTGGTGTTGGAATGTGCTAGTACTAATGCTTTTTTCTGTGTTGGAGGCTCCGGTAAGAATAAAACTGTGTAGAAGAGCTGGTGGGAATGTGATGGTGTTGGAGTGTACTAGTGAGAATGTTTTTTTTTTTTGTGTTGGAGGCTCCGGTATCAACGGGTCTGTGTAGGAGAAGAGCTAGTTGGAATGCTTTTGTGTTGGAGATGCTACTGATGGACTAAGAGAATGTTTCAACGGAAAAAGGGGCTGGAGATTAGCCCTGTGGAAACGGGAGCGTGCTGGGGCGTCCGAAAAAAATATTGCTGCTAATGCTTGAGATTGAAAAGTAATTCTTGAAGTTCAAGCGAGAGCGTTACTAGACCCATTCGGGCTCAAAGGTGTGATTTATGTATTTGATACTAAGGAAAATTTATCGAAATTCGTATGATTATAGAAAAGAGTTAATCCCAGGAGCTATAAAGCTGAACTCTTGTGAAGGCTGAGGGACTGACCACCTCAGAATTACTTACTCGTAGTTGAGGGACAGATTATTACATATATATTTCTTTACTGCTTCTGCTGTCAGCCATATTTAAGGCACCTCTATATTCGACTGAAGAAAGCTGCTGAACAGGCGAAATGTCTCAGTAATACAGATACACAATTCTTGGACATATCTTACTCAGTCGAAGAAAAACTTACGTATTATATTTGTAAGGGGAGAGGTTTTATATTTGTAAGGGGAGAGAAACCTCTCTCTCTCTCTCTCTCTCTCTCTCTCTCTCTCTCTCTCTCTCTCTCTCTCTCTCTCTCTCTCTCTCTCTCTCTCTCTCTCTCTCTCTCTCTCTCTCTCTCTCTCTCTCTCTCTCTCTCTCTCTCTCTCTCTCTCTCTGTCTCTCTCTCCTCTAACTCTCTCTCCTCTAACTCTCTTTCTCCACGGACGGCGGACACACAGCTTTTGTCATGCCTGTAACCTTCAATGAGAGTGGAGAGTGATGTGTGGTGCAGCGGTGTTGTTGTTGTTGTGAGGAAGAAATTGTAATGGAGTCACCACAAACTTTTCCACCTCTCCAGAATGGACTTTAATGGACTCCAACATTGTCTACGTCCAACATTTTAACACGAATCCCTGGACATTATATATATATATATATATATATATATATATATATATATATATATATATATATATATATATATATACTATATATATATATATATATATATATATATATATATATATATATATATATATATATATATGGGTGTGAAGCATGGGTGGTGAATGTTGCAACAAGGAGAAGGCTGGAGGCAGTGGAGATACCATGTCTGAGGGCAATGTAAAGTGTGAATATAATGCAGAAAATTCGTAGTTTTGACATTAGGAGGAGGTGCGGGATTACCAAAACTATTATTCTGAGGAATGGCTGTTGAGGTGGATCGGATATGTAGAGAGGATGGAAGGAAATAGAATGACATCGAGAGTGTATAAATCTTAGTGGAGGGAAGGTGGGGTAGGGGGTCGGCCTAGGGAAGGTTGGAGGGAGGGGATAAAGTGACGTGGGGGTTCGTAGGAGATATGATGGTTAGAGTTAAACACACTTGTTGGATGGTAACACATATATTGCAGAGCGTGGAAGAGGGAGGCCCAGCTTGCCTGTCCTATCGCCTGCTTGGATTACCGGGAACTGAGGAGGATCCCAGGCGCGAAGGGCTTACAACAGCGTCACATGACGTCATACAAACTAGTCACTAGGCCTAGCAAAGGGGTCGTGTATGTAAAACATATGGATGGTACTAACTATGATATTCAGATAAGCTATACAACAAATGTAGGGGATCAGCAACTATGCTGACAAAAGGTGGTTTTGTGTGCGAGAGGCTTGGACTTCCGACAAGCATTCGTGAGCGTGTTTGATAGGAGCGAATAGAGACAAATGGTTTTTAGGACTTGACGTGCTGTTGGAGTGTAAGCAAAGTAACAATTATGAAGGGATCCAGGGAAACCGGCAGGCCGGACTTGAGTCCTGGAGACGAGAAGTACAGTGTCTGCACTCTGAAGGACGGGTGTTAATGTTGCAGTTTTATAACTGTAGTGTAAAGCACCCTTCTGGCAAGACAGTGATGGAGTGAATGATGGTGAAAGTTTTTGTTTCTCGGGCCACCCTGCCTTGGTGGGAGGCCGCCGATGTAGAGAGAGAGAGAGAGAGAAAGCTCTCTAGCCTTCACTTCACACAGAGGCACCAGGGCTGAGGAACGAAAAAAAATATATTCAGAGTAAATTTGATCTTCGTCTATGTGTGTTTGTTACTTAAAAATAAGTTTTTTTTTTCTGACCAAACTTACCACAAAACATGGAACCAATTGACGTCAGTCATTCAGATATTTTAGGTGATTTCCATTTAGTGATGTAAATTGCTTAGAACATCAACAAGTTGAAGACTGGGACACTTTTGCAACATATGGGAATGTTTATTAAGAAAACGTGTCGCCTGCCAGTGGTTTCTTCAGTCCTTTACAGAGAGGAACATTGGAAGATGAGGAGTTTCAGGTAATCAGTCCCAACAAAATACCACACATAACACACACACACACACACACACACACACACACACACACACACACACACACACACACACACTTATCTCAACTTACTTCCAGCATCTTAGTGGTAATCTCATCCTCCCCAGATGCTTATCCAACATTTAACTTTATACATTAACAAGGAATATATTTTGAAATTATTATTATTATTATTATTATTATTATTATTATTATTATTATTATTATTATTATTATTATTATTATTATTATTATTATTATTATTATTATTATTATTATTGTTATTATTATTATTGTTATTATTATTATTATTATTATTATTATTATTATTATTATTATTATTATTATTATTATTATTATTATTATTATTATTATTATTATTATTATTATTATTATTATTATTATTATTATTATTATTATTATTATTATTATTATTATTATTATTATTATTGTTATTATTATTATTGTTGTTATTATTATTATTATTATTATTATTATTATTATTATTATTGTTGTTATTATTATTATTATTATTATTATTATTATTATTATTATTATTATTATTATTATTATTATTATTATTATCATGATTATTATTATTATTATTATTATTATTATTATTATTATTATTATTATTATTATTATTATTATTATTACCACCTTGCCTTCTATCTGCTTTATTTCAGTTTGTAATTAGAATGCATGTTGCACGTGTGGTGGCATGCATTCAGGTCCCATCTGGCTAATATTGCACATAGCACCAGGCACTCTGCCTTAGTCTACACTGGCAATCCCCTACATCTGTGTTAACAGGTGTTGCGCGGGGTGCTATTGTGTTGTGTTGTCATTAAGTGGTGACGACTCAGGGGAGGAGTAGGAGGTGGAAGCATATAGTATACGCAGTTTTAAGGTGTGGTACGACAGGGGGTAAGATGCGAGAAGTGTAAGACTAAAAAATTGGAGGGACTTAAGCTGAGGTTTAACTCCCTGAAATCGTCAATTAAATGCCAATGGCTTCATTTTTTTAATAAATTCTCTAGTTTGCTTGACCTTAGATTGCCGGAATTTTTATATCCACAGAATTTGAATCGTGAACCCAACACCGACAGTATTATTTATGGCATCATTCACAGCATTATTCACAGCATTCACAGCATCGTTTACAGCATTGCTCACAGCATCATTCACAGCATCACTCACAGCATCACTCACAGCATCACTCACAGAATCATTCACAGGATCATTCACAGCATCACTCACAGCATCACTCACAGCATCATTCACAGCATCACTCACAGCATCATTCACAGCATCACTCACAGCATCACTCATAGCACCATTCACAGCATCACTCACAGCATCACTCACAGCATCATTCACAGCATCACTCACAACACCATTCACAGCATCACTCACAGCATCGCTCACAGCGTCATTCGCAGCATCACTCACAGCATCACTCACAGCATCATTCACAGCATCACTCACAGCATCGCTCACAGCATCATTCACAGCATCATTCACAGCATCACTCACAGCATCACTCACAGCATCACTCACAGCATCACTCACAGCATCATTCACAGCATCACTCACAGCATCGCTCACAGCATCATTCACAGCATCATTCACAGCATCGCTCACAGCATCATTCACAGCATCACTCACAACACCATTCACAGCATCACTCACAGCATCGCTCACAGCGTCATTCACAGCATCACTCACAGCATCATTCACAGCATCACTCACAGCATCGCTCACAGCATCATTCACAGCATCATTCACAGCATCGCTCACAGCATCATTCACAGCATCACTCACAGCATCACTCACAGCATCAATCACAGCATCACTCACAGCATCACTCACAGCATCATTCACAGCATCACTCACAGCATCACTCACAGCATCATTCACAGCATCATTCACGCCATCATTCACAGCATCATTCACAGCATTATTTACAGCATAACTCTCTCTCTCTTTTTTTTTTTTTTTTACACAGGGTTTGACAAGGTTAAGGATCCCTCCCTCTCTCTCTCTCTCTCTAACTCTCTCTCTCTCTCTCTCTCTCTCACTCTCTCTCTCTCTCTCTCTCTCTCTCTCTCTCTCTCTCTCTCTACACATGGTTTGTACAAGGTTAAGGATCCCTAGCTTTATTGACAAGCTATTTACAGGTTAAGGATTCCTAACTTTATTGACAAGCCTAAGAGGCTGTTACCTACATCAGCTCATTTGAAAGCATTTTTATTGTTATGAGACATACAAGTAGGGAACAGGATGAAGTTGGAGCCATCTGTGGGCCAGCATTTTCATTTGATCAACTGACGTTATCTCGTTGACATCATTATGCTGAACGAATGTGTTCCATACTCGAGTCATCCTGGGTATGTATGATCTCAGATGGAGTGATGTTCTGGAGAAGGGTACAGCCAGAGTGAAGTTGCTGCTTTCTGCCCGTCTTGTGGCATAAAAGCTTGTTTCGCGCTGTCCTCGAAGTGGATCCAAGTGTGGTATTTTGACAATATTGGCCTTGTACATAAGTAAGGCCACCCACATCCCTCCTATGTTGAAGGCTCTGCTGAAATGACAGATCCATCCAGGATCGGTCCAGGCGAGAAGATGAGACGTCTTGCTCTGTTCTCTACTCTGTCAAGCAGTCGCAGATGAGAGGGGGACAGGCAAACCAAGAAAGTGGAGCATACTCAAGGTGTGAGCGTACTTGTGCCTCGTACAGTATCTTGCAACCCCTACTGTCAAGCAGATGCGAGATACGGCGAAGTGCTGTAAGCTTCCTGGCTGCCTTGTTTGCAAGATTTACAACATGGTTCTTCATGGTTAGTTTGGAGTCAAATTTCACCCCAAGGATATCAACTTCTTCTCCAGGTGCCAACATCCTCCCATTCATCCTTACTACTGCACCAGCATTACCATCATGGTGCCTAGAGACGATCATCATTTGCGTTTTCTCAGGTGCAAATGTTACTTGCCATCTATTTCCCCAAGCTGATATAGCTCTCAGCTGGTGATTGATGTAAGCTTAGAGCAGCTGGCATTTCTTCTCTTGGATAAGTGAATGTCAGTGTACAGTCGTCTGCATATGCATGTGATTCTGGGATGAGATGAAGAAGGTCGTTGAAGTAGACATTCCATAACAGTGGACCCAGCACACTTCCTTGTGGAACGCTTGCCCCAATAGGATGTCTTGCTGATTCCGTTCCATTGAGGACTACACTTGAGATCTACCATGAAGGTAATCACTGAGGAGACATAGCGTAGAGCCTGCAATTCCCCAGTGCTTGAAGTTTTGCTAAGAGGCCCTGGTGCCACATCCGGTCGAAAGCGCCAGCAATGTCCAGTGCTACCACACAGCTGACTTTGGATTCATCCAGTGACTGGTGCCACTTAGTGGAGAGGTTTAACAACAGATCAGCAGCAGAGTAACCTTTCCTGAAGCCATATTGACGATCACAAAGTAGTGAGTGGTAGTCAAAAAAATCTGTCATTTGTCTTGAGATTATTGTCTCAAGGATCTTACCAGTGATTGACAGGAGTGACACTGGTCTGTAGTTGCTGATTTCTGCTCTGCTCTTCTTTTTGTGAACAGGGACTACATTTGCTCTTTCCTTTATGGAGAGGGCCATTTGCACTGTACTAGGCAGTGCTGAAAGATGCGAGTTAGAGGTGCTGCTAGCTGGTCTGCACATCTTCTCAACAATCTTGGGCTCCAACTTGTCTGGGCCCTCACAGCCTTTTCTTGGTCAAGTGATTTAAGAAGGAAATGCACCTCCTCCTGCCTTATTGTCACACCTGACAGTTTTGACACAGTTCTTGCAGCTAGCCAAGGAGGGTCCCTTGCTGGATCAGGAACTTGCATTTTGGTAGCAAAGTGTTCAGCAAAGAGGTCCGCTTTCTCTTGACTACTAGTAGAGGTGGTCCCATCCTGTCGATTTAGAGGTGGAATAAGTTCATCAGGCAGATAACCTTGTCTGTCCTTGACCAGGGACCACCAGGTTTTGGACCTCACCTACCTGATGCTAGCTTTCTTTTAGTGTCCAACTCCCATTTAGCAATGGCCCACTTTTGAACATCACCCATATGCCTACAGGCTTGCATGTGCAAGTTCCTGTTATAGGTGGTAGGATGTCTCTTATACCTTCGCCATGCTTTGTACTTAGCAGTAGCAGCCTCTCTACAACGAAAGCCAAACCAAGGCTGATCTGTAGGCTTTGTCACATATTGCCGGTGAGGAATGTGTTCTTGTTGCAGATTAAGGATGTGTCCAGTGAAGGCTTTCACTTGGTTGTCAACATCCCCCTGGAGAAGAGCATTCCAGTCGGTGGTGGCGAGCTCAGAGCAAAGGGCTGGCCAATTACCTCTTTCCCATAGCCAGGTTGTGCGTGTGGACTCCTCACCTCGTTCTGTTGGGATCTTAAGTGTGGTAAAAACAGCCTTGTGGTCAGACGATCCAACTCTCTCTCTCTCTCTCTCTCCCTCTCTCTCTCTCTCTCTCTCCCTCTCTCTCTCTCTCTCTCTCTCTCTCTCTCTCTCTCTCTCTCTCTCTCTCTCTCCCTCTCTCTCTCTCTCCTAGTTATCACACCTTTAAGACTATATCGAACTTTTAATAAAGACCTCAGTGGCATGGACCCATAAACTAATGCCCCTTTTCTTAGCATAATGGTCTTTGCAGTACTCAAGACCTGCTCTGTCTACGGGATTTTAATATACCTATTTCAAGCTGAAATGGGAACTACAAGCTGGTGGAGAAGCTTGATTACCTTACTGATTTAAGAGTGTTTTTTTTCTTGCCTCAGCGTATTTTAATAGCCAGTTGTGTCTTGGGTATAATTCTACTCAACGCAGTTGACTATCATCCAGGTACCTATTTACTGCTAGGTAAACAGTGGTAGCAGGTGTATGGAGACCTGTTTACTGCTAGGTAAACAGTGGTAACAGGTGTATGGAGACCTGTTTACTGCTAGGTAAACAGTGGCAGTAGGTGTAAGGAAACTAATATCTAGGTACCTGTTTACTGCAAGGTAAACAGTGGTAGCAGGTGTATGGAGACCTGTTTACTGCTAGGTAAACAGTGGTAGCAGGTGTATGGAGACCTGTTTACTGCTAGGTAAACAGTGGTAGCAGGTGTATGGAGACCTGTTTACTGCTAGGTAAACAGTGGCAGTAGGTGTAAGGAAACTAATATCTAGGTACCTGTTTACTGCAAGGTAAACAGTGGTAGCAGGTGTATGGAGACCTGTTTACTGCTAGGTAAACAGTGGCAGTAGGTGTAAGGAAACTAATATCTAGGTACCTGTTTACTGCAGGGTAAACAGTGGTAGCAGGTGTATGGAGACCTGTTTACTGCTAGGTAAACAGTGGTAGCAGGTGTATGGAGACCTGTTTACTGCTAGGTAAACAGTGGCAGTAGGTGTATGGAGACCTGTTTACTGCTAGGTAAACAGTGGCAGTAGGTGTAAGGAAACTAATATCTAGGTACCTATTTACTGCAAGGTAAACAGTGGCAGCACGTGTAAAGAGACTAACACCCAGGTACCTGTCACTGCTAGGTAAAAAGCGGCAGCAGGTGTAAGGAGACTAACACCTAGGTACCTATTTACTACAAGGTAAACAGTGGCAGGATATCTGGCAATACGTCTTAGGATGGAAGGAATTTAAGGAATTAACTCGAGTCACAACTATGACAGGGGAAAAAATTGGCTAACAGAAAGCCTTCCCACGAATCCAGGAATAACAGAACAGCTAACAGATACGAGGAAACAGAAGCAGGAAAACAGGTGCGGGGGAAGACATAAGCCTGAAGGAGATATAAGGCTTCGTGGCAGACATTGAGATGGGGAAAATAACCGCACCATTACCACCAAACAGAAGGTGAATGCTGATCCAGTAATACTGGGACAAAATCCTCCAGTCGAAACCAAGAATCAGAAGAATATAGAAAGAGAAAGAGAGAGAGAGAGAGAGAGAGAGAGAGAGAGAGAGAGAGAGAGAGAGAGAGAGAGAGAGAGAGAGAGAGAGAGGCTGGATAAGAGGCGAAACGGGGAAGATGTATGTGAAGAGATTGACGAGTCACTATTACTGTAGCTGGAACAGTTTACCGAAACTCGGTTTTAGGAGTGAAACAAGACGTTTCGCTCCGTCCTGAACCATCCTCAGGCCAAAGCTTCACCTATTTTCTTAAATTCAGTATATAAATGTCATTAACATTCATTAAATTAGGCAGTTTGCTCGAAATTAAGTCTGTCCAACAGAACACAAGGAAATACATGAAAGCGAGAGGCAGATTATTATTATTATTATTATTATTATTATTATTTAGTAGTAGTAATAGTATAATTATTATTTTATTTTATTATGATTACTTATAATTGTAATTATTATTATAATGAAAGAGCAAAAAAATCATAATAATAAAATAATAATTATAACTGAACCCTTCGTGAGGGCACGAACGTTCAACGGCGAATTACAACACGAAATTATCCCGGGGCAGTGGATCAGACAGGAACCTGAACCTTCGTTATGCGAGACGACAGCAACCTGAGCCGGAAACATTATCCACACTCTGGGATTTGTCGTTCTTGTCTCCTGAATCCGAATCAGGGAATTAAATTCTCCTGAATCCGAATCAGGGAATTAAATTCTGCTGATGATCCCGTTCTTGAGCACGGATCTGTACTTCCCAGTGTCCTCCCAGCATAGCCTTTAATGCTCTGAGAATTTATGTTCTTAAATCCGGAATTACTATAGAAACACTGCATATATATATATATATATATATATATATATATATATATATATATATATATATATATATATATATATATATATATATATATATATATATATATATATATATATATATATATATATATATATATATATATATATATATATATATATATATATATATATATGTCAAATGCCGAATAGGCAGAACTTGCGATCTTGGCTTAAATAGCAACGCTCATCATCTTGCCATATAAGACAAGTGAAAATTTGTGTATGCAATAATTTCGTCAAAATCATTCTGAACCTAACGAAAAAAATATATTTGATTGTGTTTGTTTAGTATTAAATTATTGTAAACGTATTTAAAATATATTTAGTTGGGTTAGGCTAAAATAAATTGTTCTTGTTACAATAAGGTTAGGTAAGTTTTCTAAGATCCTTTTGGAGCAAAATTAAAATTTTTTACATTAACATTAATGAAAAAATATATCTTTAAACCTATAAGAGAAAATTTTCGAAAGGACTTTAATTTTAAATGAGTTTTTGCTAATTGACCAGTTTTACATATTCATTTTGACATATATATATATATATATATATATATATATATATATATATATATATATATATATATATATATATATATATATATATATATATATATATATATATATATATATATATATATATATATATATTTTTAAAAATAAATATATATAAAAATATATATATATATATATATATATATATATATATATATATATATATATATATATATATATATATGTATATATATATATATATATATATATATATATATATATATATATATATATATTTCTCCCAACGTAATGTAAGCTGTTTTATTTACGATTTGATTTAAATTGACATGTAATTTCTTAAATAATTTATGATAAAAACGAGAGTAAGGGCGATAAATTATCTAAGTGATTTATAGTCTTTAGGGCGAGAGTGTGGGAGGGAGCGAGAGGAAGAGGAACAAGGAGGGAGGTAGGAAAAGTGAGAGATAAAGAGGAAAGAGGGAGAGAAGAATTGGTGAGAGAGTTTTATGAAATAATAATAATAATAATAATAATAATAATAATAATAATAATAATAATAATAATAATAATAATAATAATAATGATTCTCGACCAGAGTTCCCTAACTATGTAAGTGTTCATATGCGGAGGTGGTGTGTGGGGGGTTGACAACGGAGAGGTGGGTTGGTGTGGGTAGTGGGGTTTGGGGTTGGCTGGAGGGTGGGCTGGAGGGTGGGCTGGAGGGTGGGCTATAGCGTTGTCTCTGGTCGCAGGTCTAATTACATACCAGCCACTAACTTGAGCACTCTGGTGGGTTCTCCCAGCCCACCCAGCATTCCTGTCCACCCACTCTACCCTCCCACACCCGCTGATCATCCACCCACCTTCTCAAAATCCCGTTCACCCATCTATCAACTCACAACCAAATTTTCGGCATCTGTACAATAGTCAAAATCTCGCAAAATATATAAAATTCAATCATTTTTTCGTTTGCCAAACAGATTTAACTACAGAATGCCATAAAAATACATAACTATCCACAGTCCTTTGATTTTTAAACCCGGTATGTGGCTGTGTATCCATTTTATGTGGAGGTGTGTGATAGGGAAGTATAGATAGCTTTTGTTCCCACAATATAACTATCATATTGAATAGTGTAGCAACACACTGCTGGTGTTGCCAAGGTGTAACTATCTTATAGAATAGTGTAGCAACACACTGCTGGTGTTGCCACAATGCAACTCTCATATAGAATAGTGTAGCAACACACTGCTGGTGTTCCCACAATGTAACTATCACATATAATAGTGTAGCAACACACTGCTGGTGTTGCCACAATGTAACTATCATATAGAATAGTGTAGCAACACACTGCTGGTGTTCCCACAATGTAACTATCACATATAATAGTGTAGCAACACACTGCTGGTGTTGCCACAATGCAACTCTCATATAGAATAGTGTAGCAACACACTGCTGGTGTTCCCACAATGTAACTATCACATATAATAGTGTAGCAACACACTGCTCGTGTTGCCACAATGTAACTATCATATAGAATAGTGTAGCAACACACTGCTGGTGTTGCCACAATGTAACTATCACATATAATAGTGTAGCAACACACTGCTCGTGTTCCCACAATGTAACTATCATATAGAATAGTGTAGCAACACACTGCTGGTGTTGCCACAATGTAACTATCACATATAATAGTGTAGCAACACACAGCTGGTGTTGCCACAATGCAACTCTCATATAGAAAAAATATAGCAACACATTGCTGATGTACCCACCTAGTTGTGGTTGCAGGGGTCGATTCACAGCTCCTGGCCCACTTCACTTCACTCCACTTCAACCAAGTTAAAAAAAATAGCTGAATCTTATAGACTTAAGTATAACTGCAATGTGATTCTGCATTTTCTCTCATCTCTGTCTGTCTGTCTCTTTCTCTCTCTCTCTCTCTCTCTCTCAGCAAGTATTGAGCTCCCAGCTGACCTAGTTCTTTCCCCTAATGTGGAAACTCTCTGAGTTGCTTTCCCAAGAACTTATTAGTTTGAAGTCGAGCCATTTGAGTGGTAAGTTCTGGCCAGAATTCCTAACCGCTTAACCAAGCCAGAAGAATTTGCTGCCGGAAATCCGGGTAAATGGGATCGGAAATAGATAAGTGAAAGCAGGAAGAGAGGGAATAAAGGAAGGTAAAAACTGAAATGCTATGAATTGATTATGGTCCAGAGAGGACCGAAGACCCAATATTGGTCTAGGGTGGGGTTAAACGTAGTTTGAAGTTTGTGCTGGAGATAAGGATCTTTTTGAGACTTGGTAAAGTCAATTGTGGGCGAAACGTAGTCAATAAAGAATCACGCTATACTGTTTTTTTTTTCCATCCTGTAGTTTATTCTCAAATTTGTTTGAGGATATTTTTTTTGTGTAGCTTTGAAAGTGAATTTAGCTTTCTGTGTGTTTCTTGCTCGTTGCTTTCTTTGCTTTCTTTATTGCTTTCTTCCTGACTTTCGTTGCTTTCTTTATTGCTTTCTTCCTGACTTTCGTTGCTTTCTTTATTGCTTTCTTCCTGACTTTCATTGCTTTCTTTATTGCTTTCTTCCTGACTTTCATTGCTTTCTTTTTGGCTTTCTACCTGACTTTCGTTGCTTTCTTTATTGCTTTCTTCCTGACTTTCGTTGCTTTCTTTATTGCTTTCTTCCTGACTTTCATTGCTTTCTTTATTGCTTTCTTCCTGACTTTCATTGCTTTCTTTATTGCTTTCTTCCTGACTTTCATTGCTTTTTTTATTGCTTTCTTCCTGACTTTCATTACTTTCTTTATTGCTTTCTTCCTGACTTTCATTGCTTTCTTTTTTTGCTTTCTTCCTGACTTTCGTTGCTTTCTTGCTTCTTTGCTTTACTTGTTTCCTGTCCTTCCTAATTTGTTTTCCTTGTTTCGTTGTTTTTCTTACTTCCCTTCTTACACTGGTGGTTCACAGCAAAAATGACACAGATGGTAGTAAATAGAGGATAGCGGAGGAAAGAGAGAGAGAGAGAGAGAGAGAGAGAGAGAAAAAAGAGAGAGAGAGAGAGAGAGAGAGAGAGAGAGAGAGAGAGAGAGAGAGAGTTGTGAATTGTGAACAATAAGAAAACATAGCACTCAGTAAGTGCATTACGACAGAATAATGTAGACGACATTACAGCGATACTCTTTCTCTCTTTCTCTCTCTCTCTCTCTCTCTCTCTCTCTCTCTCTCTCTCTCTCTCTCTCTCTCTCTCTCTCTCTCTCTCTCTCTCTCTCTCTCTCTCTCTCTCTCTCTCTTTCTCTCTCTCTCTCTCTCTCTCTCTTTCTCTCTCTCTCTCTTTCTATATTTATCCCGAGTCTTTCATGTTATGGGCCATCTCTCTCTCTCTCTCTCTCTCTCTCTCTCTCTCTCTCTCTCTCTCTCTCTCTCTCTCTCTCTCTCTCTCTCTCTCTCTCTCTCTCTCTCTCTCTCTCTATATTTCTCGCGAGTCTTTTTTGTTATGGGCGATCTCTCTCTCTCTCTCTCTCTCTCTCTCTCTCTCTCTCTCTCTCTCTCTCTCTCTCTCTCTCTGTCAGTTTCTCTGCCTGTCTGCCTGTTTACAAATATATGAGAGGTAAAGCCTTGGTTTGATTAGTGTCTGAGTTACGGAAGCAAATCCTTGGATATCCTTAGGAAAACTCTGGACAAATACAGGGATGGTTTCGATAAGAACCTGCCTTGTATGGGCCAGTAGACCTTCTGTAGTGTTCCTCCATTCTCATGTTCCTATGTTTACCTGTCTTGCCGTCTACAGGGTCGTCCATGACGCAACGTGATATTTCCAGCCGGGGGACTTGTTTCTCTGCGTACCAAATCGCTTCGTCTAAAAATACATTGTTTTGAGCACTAATTTCTGCGGGTGTGGGCGAGAGTTGAGCTGGGTACACAGTGAGGTTTTTTAAACAAGTGTTTCTTTGAGTGGTTAAAGGCAAAACAGGTGTTTTAAAGATGTTTGTCCTGGAGGTGAGAGAATTTCAGTGTTTTCTTTCCCACCCGTGGATATGTATGTTGTTGTTTTAAAGAGAAAATTGTTCATGTCCGGAGAATTGACATGTCAGGGAACAGGATTTTATTGGGGAAAAAATGGCTCTGTATACAGATTTGTTCATGTCCGGAGAATTGACATGTCAGGGAACAGGATTTTATTGGGGAAAAAATGGCTCTGTATACAGATTTCTTCATGTCCGGAGAATTGACATGTCAGGGAGCAGGATTTTATTGGGGAAAAAATGGCTCTGTATACAGATTTGTTCATGTCCGGAGAATTGACATGTCAGGGAACAGGATTTTATTGGGGAGAAAATGGCTCTGTATACAGATTTATCAAGATATACTGATGTGAAAAAGATACTTATGTATAAAGAAGACAAAAGTACAATACCGTGGCTGGAGCAATACGCAAATAACCCGCACGACGACGTTCCGAGCCTGGAACATGAGTCGACCCTCTAAGATCCTGGTTCAGGAACTGTGTTTCGATCCTCTTTAGAGTCTGGACCAGCAGCTGAGATTCGATTCCCTTTAGAGGCTGGGCCTAGAGCTGTGACTCGATCCTCTCACAAGAGAAAACATAATACTCCTCGCTTCTTCTCCAATATCGCACTTTTCCTTCGAGAAATCAACGAAGCTTTCAGTTGGTCCTCTATCCCTTTAATCTCCTCCCAACCTCACTCCTTTCCCTTCCCCTTCCTTCCTCTAACCGTGAGGGCGAGAGAATCATCTTCCTCCCTTCCTCCGAACCTGTGGTAAATAGGTGCCCTGAAAGCGTCGGTGCTGGGATAATGGTGGCCTTTGTCACCGGCTCCTCTTCAGGAGACGAAGCTGGACGGGTCATCTTAGAGCCGGAACAAGAAATAGAATTTTTTTTCCCACACTCAAGCCTTCGCGGTGAGGACGCGACTCGCATTTTTCAAAGATCTCGGCTGGGTGGGTCATGAAGCTACGCCCATCAGAGCCGATCTTTTTCCGCCTCTGGTTACCCCTGTTTTATGAATTATTATTGATAATGTAAAGGTGTGAAATCACGTGGGATAAACCATACCACGGGCGGGGATTGAACCCGCGATCAATCATAAAACTCCAGACCGATGCGTTAGCCACTGGACCAGCTGGCTAAAGATTCGTCCGATTAGGTATATTTATGCACCACTGTGACAACAAATTCAAGCTTTTACAGACGAGTCTCCCGTCAGCGTGGCTGTGACGAGCTCTAGCTCAAGTCCCCTCAAAGCCGTGAGATAGACAGATAGCAGAGCAGTTTTAAATCCACAGCGATGCTAAGTACTGAGATCTGTCTATTGTTAGAAAAATGAATGTAGATGCAGCTAATACGACATTTTATTGTGGCAACGTTTCGCTCTACACAAGTTTTGTGAACCTGTTACGGCTTGATGAAGCTCCTGGAGAGCGAAACGTTGCTACAGTAAATTGTCAAATTAGCTGCATCTGTGTCCAGCCACCTAACATTTTGTCGGTAATTCTGTCATAATTTCTAAGCTGTCTAGACTGAGAACTTTGGTGTATTATCTAGGTGTGTAAGTCAACGATAGAAAAGCAGAAGGCTCTCATACTCTTGAATACTCTTTAAGCAGTGGAAGGACCTTCATTTAACGACCTTATAGTGGAACTTTATCACCCAGAGTGGAACTTTATCACCCAGAGTGGAACTTTATCACCCAGAGTGGAACTTTATCACC
>NC_091376.1:1360555-1373055 GCF_038502225.1 Cherax quadricarinatus
ATATATATATATATATATATATATATATATATATATATATATATATATATATATATATATATAATATATATATATACATATATATATATATATATATATATATATATATATATATATATATATATATATATATATGTATGTATGTATATGTGTGTGTGTGTGTGTGTGTGTGTGTGTGTGTGTGTGTGTGTGTGTGTGTGTGTGTGTGTGTGTGATTACGCACCTCATTGGCTAATTAAATTAAACACAATTTTTTCCTGTGGTTCAGATGCCCCGAGATGTGCCGTGGCTCCGGCTCTAAGAGGAGTGGCACTGTTTGAGTTAACTAACATCACTTGTGCTGTGGACGCAGACCCAGTTAACGTCACGTTTAAGTGGACCTTTAACAACTCCGTCAGGAGAGACCAAAGTGAAGTCGTTAGCAGCAGAAGGTAAGCCCTTATCGTTTTATTTCTTCTATTTTGCTGTATAATCTTTTGTAAAGGGTGTGGGGAGAGAGCCTTCTGCTTTTCGAACCTTGACTCACACACATACCTGAGTAATACACGTTAGTCCTTAATATAGATAGAAGCAGACATTGCCTAGCAGATAGTCTTAGTGGGTTTGGGTTTGAGAAAGACGTGCCTAGTACGGGCCAGTAGCCCTGCTGCAGTGCTCCTCCTTTCTTATGTTCTGTTAGTAAGTCCTTTGCTTTGACTCACGAAATCGTATTGACACGATTGCAAACAAACCACACCACGGGCGGGGATCGAACCCGCGATCTCTGATAGCGGGTTCTATCCCCGCCCATGGTATGTTTACCTCTGCTTTCTGTATTTACCATATATTTCCATATACTTCCGTGGCAGAATGAGGTTTCAGTGATGCTAGCAGACGCTTAGAGGTTAGTAAACCAAGGGACGACTCCTTTCTAGTTTGGTATAAACCTTGGTAATAGATACCGTCAAACTGGTTTAAAAAAACACGCGAGCCAACACTACAACATCCTTACTAAATAACGTTTTGGTCCTGAGACCTTGATCAAGGTCCAAGACCGAAATGTTTTCTAATATATAAAGGTATTTTCTCACGTGTCTTTCTAAACTTTCTAGCTTAGCCAAGTTTCCCCTACACAGATTTAACACTTCAGACATTATTACTCAACTTGAAGTTATAATGAGCAGACGAAGTAGGCAACTTAAGTTATTAATAACATTGTGGCAAGTGCAAGTTAGGCCCTGGAGCTGGAGATTACCAGCCCATCAATATTATCGTAGCTTATGTTAGTAATATTTGATCAACGCGAGTATGAGATATATCAGTACTGACAGAGTTAGTAAGATGTTCGGAGACTGAATATAACATGAACAAAATAACGGGAACACCGACTGAGTGAACTGTTGAATAACTGAATAATCAGTTTAAATGATTCACGAAGTCGTAATGACACGATTGCAAACAAACCATATCACGGGAGGGGGTAGAACTCGCGTCGGTCTGGAGTTTTATGATTCCCTGATCGCGGGTTCCATCCCCGCCCGTGGTATGGTTGAATCATTTCAAAAATGTTACAAGACCCTTGTTACTCTGTCTTCCAAGACAGAAGTGGAACACTTAAATTGACCCCCACAATCACCGGATCTAAATATTACGGAGCGTCTGTCAGACAGCCATTTCCTTCACCGTCGTCTCTGGAAGAGCATCTCCTGGATGCTGTTCAGATGCTGTGTGAATCAATCAGAATCACCGGATCTAAATATTACGGAGCGTCTGTCAGGCAGCCATTTGCTTCACCGTCGTCTCTGGAAGAGCATCTCCTGGATGCTGTTCAGATGCTGTGTGAATCAATCAGAATCACCGGATCTAAATATTACGGAGCGTCTGTCAGGCAGCCATTTCCTTCACCGTCGTCTCTGGAAGAGCATCTCCTGGAAGCTGTTCAGATGCTGTGTGAATCAATCACAATCACCGGATCTAAATATTACGGAGCGTCTGTCAGACAGCCATTTCCTTCACCGTCGTCTCTGGAAGAGCATCTCCTGGATACTGTTCAGATGCTGTGTGAATCAGTTCCTCGACGAACTGGTGCTGTGTTAGCTGCAGATGAACAATTCCATAATGAACATGAAAGATGCTTTAGAACAAGATGTTCATATTGTTCAACCCTTGTGTGTAATACTTGTACCTACTAAAAATACAGAGAGTTCGTAACGATGGCAGGCTATCGGATAGGATAGGATGGCAGGCCAGTGAACTATCCACCATTGGGTAGGATAAGATAGCAGGCCAGTGAACTATCCACCATTGGATAGGATAGGATGGCAGGCCAGTGAACTATCCACCATTGGGTAGGATAAGATAGCAGGCCAGTGAACTATCCACCATTGGATAGGATAAGATAGCAGGCCAGTGAACTATCCACCATTGGATAGGATAAGATAGCAGGCCAGTCAACTATCCACCACTGGATAGGACAGGATGGCAGGCCAGTCAACTATCCACCATTGGGTAGGATAAGATAGCAGGTCAGTGAACTATCCACCATTGGATAGGATAAGATAGCAGGCCAGTGAACTATCCACCATTGGGTAGGATAAGATAGCAGGCCAGTGAACTATCCACCATTGGATAGGATACGATAGCAGGCCAGTCAACTATCCACACCATTGGATAGGACAGGATGGCAGGCCAGTCAACTATCCACACCATTGGATAGGACAGGATGGCAGGCCAGTCAACTATCCACCATTGGATAGGACAGGATGGCAGGCCAGTCAACTATCCACACCATTGGATAGGACAGGATGGCAGGCTAGTCAACTATCCACCATTGGATAGGACAGGATGGCAGGCCAGTCAACTATCCACACCATTGGATAGGACAGGATGGCAGGCCAGTCAACTATCCACCATTGGATAGGACAGGATGGCAGGCCAGTCAACTATCCACACCATTGGATAAGACAGGATGGCAGGCCAGTCAACTATCCACCATTGGATAGGACAGGATGGCAGGCCAGTCAACTATCCATACCATTGGATAGGACAGGATGGCAGGCCAGTCAACTATCCATACCATTGGATAGGACAGGATGGCAGGCCAGTCAACTATCCACACCATTGGATAGGACAGGATGGCAGGCCAGTCAACTATCCACACCATTGGATAGGACAGGATGGCAGGCCAGTCAACTATCCACACCATTGGATAGGACAGGATGGCAGGCCAGTCAACTATCCACACCATTGGATAGGACAGGATGGCAGGCCAGTCAACTATCCACACCACTGGATAGGACAGGATGGCAGGCCAGTCAACTATCCACATCATTGGATAGGACAGGATGGCAGGCCAGTCAACTATCCACACCACTGGATAGGACAGGATGGCAGGCCAGTCAACTATCCACACCATTGGATAGGACAGGATGGCAGGCCAGTCAACTATCCACACCATTGGATAGGACAGGATGGCAGGCCAGTCAACTATCCACATCATTGGATAGGACAGGATGGCAGGCCAGTCAACTATCCACACCATTGGATAGGACAGGATGGCAGGCCAGTCAACTATCCACATCATTGGATAGGACAGGATGGCAGGCCAGTCAACTATCCACTTTCATCATAACTTCTTTTTTGAATAATAACCCACATGGAAACAGAAACTCGGGAGATTAATTGATCTATGTATTTCGACCTCCTTCTGGGGCCCTCTTCAGCAGATGTTTTAATGTTTATATGTACGTGTTGTTTCCCTTTTATTTTCTTGTGACGCCAGACGCAGGCTGGTCAGCGTTGCGTAAAATCTGTGCGTTATTAACGCCAACGCGAACGTTACGAGTTATGCTAATTACATCATTATATTCATGGTTTGTTGGTTTTTTGACTGGCATAAACATGTGTGTATTTTGTGGCTCTGTCTGGTTTATGTGATATATTAACCCGCCTTCTTCTTCTTCTTTGTCTTCTTTCTGATTACAGCGTCTGATTTCCGTTCTTGGTGATACACGATAGTCTTTAATCTAGATAAACATAAGAACATATGAAAGGAGGATCACTGCAACAGGCCTGTTGGCCCATACTAGGCAGGTTCTTTACAATCCATCCCACTAACAAAACATTAACCCAACCCAATTTTCAGTGCCACCCAAGAAATAAACTCTGATAACTCTATCCTCTAGAGCCTCAGAGTAGATTCACATGACTCACATGACCTCTATAAACAAAACAAATAATTCACATTAATCACTAAACCCATGTGGGTCATTCAGGACAAGACTTGGGGAAGGCTCAATCCTCAGTCAACTTATATACCATCAGTGTGTTGATATCCAATTCTATATCATAGTTATATAGCCTGAAAAAAACTAGCTATGTTTGCATGCTATATTCCGCGACACAGTGAGGATATCACATATTGATTAAATCTTGATATCCTGGGCTGGTAGATTAAATGGCCTTGAAGATATCAAATCTCTGTAAATTCTTCTAGTAATGTCGGTTAAATTACTGATAATATGGTAGGTAACAAGTACAACTAACACAAGTACAACTAACGTGACATTTTATTGTGGCAACGTTTCGCTCTCCAGGAGTTTTGTCAAGCCTTTTGACAAAGGTAAGTTCTTGGCTTCTATGGCTGTTCCAAAGGTTTGATTCCAACGGAGGCATAGTTTAAACGGAAACTTTTGCAGAGGCAACGTTTAGCACAGACGAAACGTTTCACGGGAGAAACGTTGTCTCAGTAAAAACATGTATCTATCGTGATGATAAATTAGACACATGTGCAACACTTGGGTATCTTTAATGAGGAAACGTTTCGCCACACAGTGGCTTCATCAGTCCATACAAAGGAGAAACTTGAAGAACAGGAGGAGAATGAGGTAATCAGTCCCTCAACCTTGAGTCGATGTGTTCAGTCCATCAATCTTGAATAGATTGAGTCCATCAAGATTGATGGACTGACCACATCGACTCAAGGTTGAGGGACTGATTACCTCATTCTCCTCCTGTTCTTCAAGATTCTCCTTTGTATGGACTGATGAAGCCACTGTGTGGCGAAACGTTTTCTCAATAAAGATACCCAAGAGTTGCACATGTGTCTAATTTATCAACGTGTCGGTTCTCTGAATCATTCATCTACAATCTATCGTGATCTATTTCAATCACTCTATCGTCTTCTTGCTCCCTCTGTCTATTGTTACCTGGGAATTACCATCTCCCACAATGTCATATTCTGCTACCAGAAAAAAACACATGAAATATGCAAGAAAATACGTGAAAAACATCATCACAAAGCGAAATAACCAGATTTAAAACTAGAAAAAAATGGTATACCTGAGTTATACCTAGAGAGAGTTTCGGGGGTGAGCGCCCCCCAGCGGTGCGGTCTAAGACCAAAGAGTAAATTACGAAATCAGATTAAATGACATGAAAAAACTCTACTTTTGTTTGTTCTAACAACAGCGAAATCTTGGCTGACGTACATTGTGCGTTACAATGGTACATCATGCAACAAAAGTTGCAGCGGGGCGGTGTGTTGACAAAAGTAAAGTGATACGTCCTGTACAGCCAAACAACAGTACCATTGTCTAACACATTTAATCCATAAGGAGCTCTTGTAAGTGAGAAGCTGTGTTAGATAAAAGGCCTTTTTGCTTCTGTTATTTTCCACTACGTTACATTTGATGTGACATCGAGATGAGATGAGATCGAACAGACGGGAAGACTTGCGTGACCTACCTAACACAGACACAAAATAGAGTCGTTCGAGCCATTTATTTGCACCTGGGCTCACTTTAACATTGCGTGTCCTAATATGTAAGCTGCTGCAGGAAAAAGGCTAAACGAGATGAGCGTAGTGAGAGAGGACTAAGCCGGCAGGCTTGCATGTGAATGTCTCAAGAAATATGTCTTCCGGCGGAGGGAGGTCTGGAGGTGGGTCTAACCATCAATTACTGCTTGGTATTGCGTGATTCAACTCATTTTTTAAAGTCTTGCTGTCGTCACGCGAGTGTCAAAAAAAAAGAGGGGGGAAAAAATGCTGTGGAAGGATGTGTTAACTTCGTTCGGTTTTAATAATCTTTCCAACGTCTTAAAGCGTATGTAGGAGCCCTTGTGAGGAGGAAGACATGGCAGCCTGATATCAAGGTTGAGGGACTGAATATGTTCTATCAAGGCTGAGGGACTGAACACGTCCAATCAAGGCTGAGGTACTGAACACGTCCAATCAAGGCTGAGGGACTGAACACGTCCAATCAAGGCTGAGGGACTGAACACGTCCAATCAAGGCTGAAGGACTGAACACGTCCAATCAAGGCTGAGGGACTGAACACGTCCAATCAAGGCTGAGGTACTGAACACGTCCAATCAAGGCTGAGGTACTGAACACGTTCAATCAAGGCTGAGGGACTGAACACGTCCAATCAAGGCTGAGGTACTGAACACGTCCAATCAAGGTTGTGGTACTGAACACGTCCAATCAAGGCTGTGGTACTGAACACGTTCAATCAAGGCTGAGGGACTGAACACGTCCAATCAAGGCTGAGGGACTGAACACGTCCAATCAAGGCTGAGGTACTGAACACGTCCAATCAAGGCTGAGGGACTGAACACGTCCAATCAAGGCTGAGGTACTGAACACGTCCAATCAAGGCTGTGGTACTGAACACGTCCAATCAAGGCTGTGGTACTGAACACGTTCAATCAAGGCTGAGGGACTGAACACGTCCAATCAAGGCTGAGGGACTGAACACGTCCAATCAAGGCTGAGGTACTGAACACGTCCTATTAACAATGAGGGACTGAACACCTATTAAGACAGAGTGAACACCAATTAAGGCTGAGAAACCGAACACCTATCAAAGCTGAGGAATTGAACAACTCCGTTCAAGGGTAAGGGACTGAACATCTATCAAGGCTGAGGGACTGAGCTCCCCATATCAAGGCTGTGGTTGTTAACACATCTTATCAAGGCTGAGGGACTGAGCTCCCCATATCAAGGCTGTGGTTGTTAACACATCTTATCAAGGCTGAGGGACTGAGCTCCCCATATCAAGGTTGTGGTTGTTAACACATCTTATCAAGGCTGAGGAACTGAAGATCTCCTACTGAATCTAAGGGACTAATAACCTCGTATCAAGGCTAAGGGACTAATAACCTCGTATCAAGGCTAAGGGACTAATAACCTCAAATTACCTCTCCATTCCTTTAACCATCTCCAGTATTCTCTGCATTGGAATGAAACAGCCACTGGTGGGCGAAACGTCTTTATCAACAAAGACACCCATAGGCTAAACAGGTATCTCATTCATCAATCCTATATGACCACAACATTTTGCCCAATACTAACACAGCGTTTCGCACAGAGAGCCCTATCAATTTCCTGACACATAAGTCTGGTGCTGTGCGCCTGTAAACAACTTACCCACATTCCCTTGTATATATCACACCTCTTATAAAGAATAACGTTTAGTAGGGGCATATAATGTAGAATGCTATTGTATAAAATAAATGACGTTCGTGAATGCTGTCTGCGCCATTTGGATAATTTAGAACGCAATACACAGCAGTCTACCTTGAAACACAGTGTTCGATATTGTAGTCTAAAAGGGAGTGGTTAGTTGTTTTATTGGGTTTAAAATATGTCGATTACACGAGGGTTATTAAGGCACCTTTGTCACCTGTGCACTGTTAGTCAAGGATATTTTAGTACTTAAAATAGGGAGTGTAATAGGTTTTTAGTGGATATATATTGAGTATTGTATACCTGACGGGTGTATGTGTACTGAGAAATGTACACCTCTCGGTGTATATGTACTGCAAAATGTATACATCTCGGTGTATATGTACTGATAAATGTACACCTCTCAGTGTATATGTACTGAGAAATGTACACCTCTCAGTGTATATGTACTGAGAAATGTACACCTCTCGGTGTATATGTACTGCAAAATGTATACATCTCGGTGTATATGTACTGATAAATGTACACCTCTCAGTGTATATGTACTGAGAAATGTACACCTCTCAGTGTATATGTACTGAGAAATGTACACCTCTCGGTGTATATGTACTGCAAAATGTATACATCTCGGTGTATATGTACTGATAAATGTACACCTCTCAGTGTATATGTACTGAGAAATGTACACCTCTCAGTGTATATGTACTGAGAAATGTACACCTCTCGGTGTATATGTACTGAGAAATGTACACCTCTCGGTGTATATGTACTGAGAAATGTACACCTCTCGGTGTATATGTACTGAGAAATGTACACCTCTCAGTGTATATGTACTGAGAAATGTACTCCTCTCGGTGTATATGCACTGAGAAATGTACACCTCTCAGTGTATATGTACTGAGAAATGTACACCTCTCAGTGTATATGTACTGAGAAATGTACACCTCTCGGTGTATATGTACTGAGAAATGTACACCTCTCAGTGTATATGTACTGAGAAATGTACACCTCTCGGTGTATATGTACTGAGAAATGTACACCTCTCAGTGTATATGTACTGAGAAATGTACACCTCTCAGTGTATATGTACTGAGAAATGTACTCCTCTCGGTGTATATGCACTGAGAAATGTACACCTCTCAGTGTATATGTACTGAGAAATGTACACCTCTCAGTGTATATGTACTGAGAAATGTACACCTCTCAGTGTATATGTACTGAGAAATGTACACTTCTCAGTGTATATGTACTGAGAAATGTACACCTCTCGGTGTATATGTACTGAGAAATGTACACCTCTCAGTGTATATGTACTGAGAAATGTACACCTCTCAGTGTATATGTACTGAGAAATGTACTCCTCTCGGTGTACATGCACTGAGAAATGTACTCCTCTCGGTGTATATGCTCTGAGAAATGTACACATCCCGGTGTATATGCTCTGAGAAATGTACACATCCCGGTGTATATGCTCTGAGAAATGTACTCCTCTCGGTGTATATGCTCTGAGAAATGTACTCCTCTCGGTGTATATGCTCTGAGAAATGTACACATCCCGGAGTATATGCTCTGAGAAATGTACACATCCCGGTGTATATACTCTGAGAAATGTACACATCCCGGTGTATATGCTCTGAGAAATGTACACATCCCGGTGTATATGCTCTGAGAAATGTACACATCCCGGTGTATATACACTGAGAAATGTACACATCCCGATGTATATGCACTGAGAAATGTACACATCCCGGTGTATATACACTGAGAAATGTACATATCCCGGTGTATATACACTGAGAAATGTACACATCCCGGTGTATATACACTGAGAAATATACATCTGCAATAAAATGTTACAGTATTCTGACTAGAGGAATATACAAGGATGTATATCTCTGCGAATATACGATGAGAGATACACATTTCTTAGTGGTTATACTCCGAGATGTATACTTCTCTCAGTGTATATCCACTAAGAGCTTACGTCACTTACTATTTTAGGTATTAAAATACACCTCTCGGTGAATATACACAGAGAGAGATATACTTCTCGTTGTATATACCCTTGCCACGATGATTAATGACGAGTATAGCCGTGTATATACACATAAACAGTGTATATGATTCCATTAACTGCAATATAAATTCCAATGTGTGTAGAATTAACAATATTCACGGCAAGACAAGGGTAGGTTGCAGGTCAGAATTTTGTCAAAACAACGGTAGGTTGCAGGTCAGAATTCTATCAAAACAACGGTAGGTTGCAGGTCAGAATTCTGTCAAAACAACGGTAGGTTGCAGGTCAGAATTTTGTCAAAACAACGGTAGGTTGCAGGTCAGAATTCTGTCAAAACAACCGTAGGTTGCAGGTCAGAATTCTATCAAAACAACGGTAGGTTGAAGGTCAGAATTCTGCCAAAACAACGGTAGGTTGCAGGTCAGAATTCTGTCAAAACAACGGTAGGTTGCAGGTCAGAATTCTGTCAAAACAACGGTAGGTTGCAGATCAGAATTCTGTCAAAACAACGGTAGGCTGCAGATCAGAATTCTGTCAAAACAACGGTAGGTTGCAGGTCAGAATTCTGTCAAAACAACGGTAGGTTGCAGATCAAAATTCTGTCAAAACAACGGTAGGTTGCAGGACAAAATTTTGTCAAAGCAACGGCAGGTTACAGATCAGAATTTTATCAAAACAACGGTAGGTTGCAGGTCAGAATTCTATCAAAACAACGGTAGGTTGCAGGACAGAATTCTGTCAGAACAACGGTAGGTTGCAGGACAGAATTTTGTCAAAGCAACGGCAGGTTACAGATCAGAATTTTATCAAAACAACGGTAGGTTGCAGGTCAGAATTCTATCAAAACAACGGTAGGTTGCAGATCAGAATTCTGTCAAAACAACGGTAGGTTGCAGGTCAGAATTTTGTCAAAACAACGGTAGGTTGCAGGTCAGAATTCTGTCAAAACAACGGTAGGTTGCAGGACAGAATTTTGTCAAAGCAACGGCAGGTTACAGATCAGAATTTTATCAAAACAACGGTAGGTTGCAGGTCAGAATTCTATCAAAACAACGGTAGGTTGCAGGACAGAATTCTGTCAGAACAGCGGTAGGTTGCAGGTCAGAATTTTGTCAAAACAACGGTAGGTTGCAGGTCAGAATTCTGTCAAAACAACGGTAGGTTGCAGGACAGAATTTTGTCAAAGCAACGGCAGGTTACAGATCAGAATTTTATCAAAACAACGGTAGGTTGCAGGTCAGAATTCTATCAAAACAACGGTAGGTTGCAGGACAGAATTCTGTCAGAACAACTTTCACTCTGTGTAGAGCTTCGAGATAAAGCTCTACACAGAGTGAAATATTACGTCTATTTAACGAAGCTAATCTTTCTTAACTGTTGAATATTTATGACGTTATGACGTATTTGGCTCTTACTGTCATTGAGCTAATCCGGCCTATGCTCGGCCAGCCTAGACTTACAATATCGACTAAAGATTAGATTTTGCCACATAAGCTGCTAGTTTGTGTACCCCATATCCAACCTGTGTATGGTAGTGGCTAGTTTATTGTGTACCTCATATCCATCCTGTGTATGGTAGTGGCTAGTTTATTGTGTACCTCATATCCATCCTGTGGATGGTAGTGGCTAGTTTATTGTGTACCTCATATCCATCCTGTGGATGGTAGTGGCTAGTTTATTGTGCACCTCATATCCATCCTGTGTATGGTAGTGGCTAGTTTATTGTGTACCTCATATCCATCCTGTGGATGGTAGTGGCTAGTTTATTGTGTACCTCATATCCATCCTGTGGATGGTAGTGGCTAGTTTATTGTGTACCTCATATCCATCCTGTGGATGGTAGTGGCTAGTTTATTGTGTACCTCATATCCAACCTGTGTATGGTAGTGGCTAGTTTATTGTGTACCTCATATCCAACCTGTGTATGGTAGTGGCTAGTTTATTGTGTACCTCATATCCATCCTGTGGATGGTAGTGGCTAGTTTATTGTATACCTCATATCCATCCTGTGGATGGTAGTGGCTAGTTTGCTGTGTACCTCATATCCATCCTGTGTATGGTAGTGGCTAATTTACTGTGTACCTCATATCCATCCTGTGTATGGTAGTGGCTAGATTATTGTGTACCTCATATCCAACCTGTGTATGGTAGTGGCTAGTTTATTGTGTACCTCATATCCAACCTGTGTATGGTAGTGGCTAGTTTATTGTGTACCTCATATCCATCCTGTGTATGGTAGTGGCTAGTTTATTGTGTACCTCATATCCATCCTTTGTATGGTAGTGGCTAGTTTATTGTGTACCTCATATCCATCCTGTGTATGGTAGTGGCTAGTTTATTGTGTACCTCATATCCATCCTTTGTATGGTAGTGGCTAGTTTATTGTGTACCTCATATCCATCCTGTGTATGGTAGTGGCTAGTTTATTGTGTACCTCATATCCATCCTGTGTATGGTAGTGGCTAGTTTATTGTGTACCTCATATCCATCCTGTGTATGGTAGTGGCTAGTTTATTGTGTACCTCATATCCATCCTGTGGATGGTAGTGGCTAGTTTACTGTGTACCTCATATCCATCCTGTGGATGGTAGTGGCTAGTTCACTGTGTACCTCATATCCATCCTGTGGATGGTAGTGGCTAGTATACTGTGTACCTCATATCCATCCTGTGGATGGTAGTGGCTAGTTTATTGTGTACCTCATATCCATCCTGTGTATGGTAGTGGCTAGTTTACTGTGTACCTCATATCCATCCTGTGTATGGTAGTGGCTAGTTTATTGTGTAAATCATATCCATCCTGTGGATGGTAGTGGCTAGTTTATTGTGTACCTCATATCCACCCTGTGGATGGTAGTGGCTAGTTTACTGTGTACCTCATATCCATCCTGTGTATGGTAGTGGCTAGTTTACTGTGTACCTCATATCCATCCTGTGTATGGTAGTGGCTAGTTTATTGTGTACCTCATATCCATCCTGTGTATGGTAGTGGCTAGTTTATTGTGTACCTCATATCCATCCTGTGGATGGTAGTGGCT
>NC_091376.1:1378055-1380555 GCF_038502225.1 Cherax quadricarinatus
CCCAAACTATTCCACTTCCTGACTACTCTGTGGCTGAAGAAATACTTCCTAACATCCCTGTGATTCATCTGTGTCTTCAGCTTCCAACTGTGTCCCCGTGTTGTTGTGTCCAGTATCTGGAACATCCTGTCTTTGTCCACCTTGTCAATTCCTCTCAGTATTTTGTAAGTCGTTATCATGTCCCCCCCTATCTCTCCTGTCCTCCAGTGTCGTCAGGTTGATTTCCCTTAACCTCTCCTCATAGGACATACCTCTTAACTCTGGGACTAGTCTTGTTGCAAACCTTTGCACTTTCTCTAGCTTCTTTACGTGCTTGGCTAGGTGTGGGGTTCCAAACTGGTGCCGCATACTCCAATATGGGCCTAACGTACAAGGTGTACAGGGTCCTGAACGATTCCTTATTAAGATGTCGGAATGCTGTTCTGAGGTTTGCCAGGCGCCCATATGCTGCAGCAGTTATTTGGTTGATGTGCGCTTCAGATGTGCTTGGTGTTATACTCACCCCAAGATCTTTTTCCTTGAGTGATGTTTGTAGTCTCTGGCCCCATAGACTGTACTCCGTCTGCGGTCTTCTTTGCCCTTCCCCAATCCTCATGACTTTGCACTTGGTGGGATTGAACTCCAGGAGCCAATTGCTGGACCAGGTCTGCAGCCTGTCCAGATCCCTTTTTATTTCTGCCTGGTCTTCGATCGAATGAATTCTTCTCATCAACTTCACGTCATCTGCAAACAGGGACACCTCGGAGTTTATTCCTTCCGTCATGTCGTTCACAAATACCAGGAACAGCACTGGTCCTAGGACTGACCCCTGTGGGACCCCGCTGGTCACAGGTGCCCACTCTGACACCTCGCCACGTACCATTACTCGCTGCTGTCTTCCTGACAAGTATTCCCTGATCCATTGCAGTGCCTTCCCAGTTATCCCTGCTTGGTCCTCCAGTTTTTGCACTAATCTCTTGTGTGGTACTGTGTCAAACGCCTTCTTGCAGTCCAAGAAAATGCAATCCACCCACCCCTCTCTTTCTTGTCTTACTGCTATCACCATGTCATAGAACTCCAGTAGGTTTGTGACACAGGATTTCCCGTCTCTGAAGCCATGTTGGCTGCTGGTGATGAGATCATTCCTTTCTAGATGTTCCACCACTCTTTTCCTGACAATCTTTTCCATGACTTTGCATGCTATACATGTCAGTGACACTGGTCTGTAGTTTAGTGCTTCATGTCTGTCTTCTTCTTTAAAGATTGGAACCACATTTGCTGTCTTCCATGCCTCAGGCAATCTCCCTGTTTCGATAGATGTATTGAATATTGTTGTTAGGGGTACACATAGCGCCTCTGCTCCCTCTCTCAGGACCCATGGAGAGATGTTATCTGGCCCCATTGCCTTTGAGATATCTAGCTCACTCATAAGCCTCTTCACTTCTTCTTCGGTTGTGTGTACTGTGTCCAGCACATGGTGGTGTGCCCCACCTCTCCGTCTTTCTGCAGCCCCTTCTGTCTCCTCTGTGAACACTTCTTTGAATCTCTTGTTGAGTTCCTCACATACTTCACTGTCATTTCTTGTTGTCTCTCCTCCTTCCTTCCTTAGCCTGATTACCTGGTCCTTGATAGTTGTTTTCTTCCTGATGTGGCTGTATAACAGCTTCGGGTCAGATTTGGCTTTTGCTGCTATGTCGTTTTCATATTGACGTTGGGCCTCCCTTCTTAGCTGTGCATATTCGTTTCTGGCTCTACGACTGCTCTCCTTATTCTCCTGGGTCCTTTGCCTTCTATATTTCTTCCATTCCCTAGCACACTTGGTTTTTGCCTCCTTGCATCTTTGGGTGAACCATGGGCTCATCCTGGCTTTTTCATTATTCCTGTTACCCTTGGGTACAAACCTCTCCTCAGCCTCCTTGCACATTGTTGCTACATATTCCATCGTCTCATTAACTGGCTTCCCTGCCAGTTCTCTGTCCCACTGAACCTCATTCAGGAAGTTCCTCATTCCTGTGTAGTCCCCTTTCCTGTAGTTTGGTTTCATTTGTCCTGGCCTTCCTGCTTCCCCCTCCACTTGTAGCTCTACTGTGTATTCGAAGCTCAAAACCACATGATCGCTGGCCCAAAGGGGTCTTTCATATGTGATGTCCTCAATATCTGCACTACTCAAGGTGAATATTAAGTCCAGTCTTGCTGGTTCATCCTCTCCTCTCTCTCTTGTAGTGTCTCTTACGTGTTGGTACATGAAGTTTTCCAGTGCCACCTCCATCATCTTAGCCCTCCATGTATCTTGGCCCCCATGTGGCTCCAAGTTCTCCCATTCGATCTCCTTGTGGTTAAAGTCGCCCATGATCAGGAGCTTTGCCCTGCATGCATGAGCTCTTCTGGCCACTGCAGCCAGTGTGTCAACCATCGATCTATTGCTCTCATCATACTCTTGCCTTGGCCTCCTGCTGTTCTGTGGTGGGTTATACATCTCTGCAATTATCACTTTGGGACCTCCAGAGTGAAGCGTTTCCGC
>NC_091376.1:1385555-1390555 GCF_038502225.1 Cherax quadricarinatus
GGTACCTAGTACCGAGAAGTTGACGAAATTGATGCATTCTGTTGGTAGGATACCGACAATATGTTAGGTAGAAGTACACAAGTGTAAGTAATGCGACATTTTGTCAGTGAGCGAAACGTTGTCACAATAAAATGCCGTATTAGTTTCACCTGTGTCCTTATCTAACAATTAAATAGATAAGAAGTATCTACGTGTCTTTATTGATGAATTTTATTTATTTTGCCAACTAAAGATAGCTGCTGCGTAGGCGAAACGTTTCGGTAATAAAGAGACCTGAGTACTTAAGACGAGTCTTATTCAGCAAGTAATTAGGTACTTTGTGATAGCGTAAATGCTTAACGAACCTATTACCCCAGGTTGCTGCGCCTTGAGAGCTGGTTAGGGATTCCGATGCTCCTGGATGCGTTTTAGTGAACGGAGGATCGAATCCGCAGCACTCGTTGCGCTGAAAGACCCCCACACTGGTTTACAGCTTCGTAAAATAAGTTCAGGAAGGGTTATTTCTTATCATGTGAATAGATTTTCCATTAGCATAATAAGTAATGTTATTGTGGGAATAAGAAGCGATCGGATTCTGCAGCTCCCATTCCTTGGATTAAGATCCCTTCACTGAATCAGTAAATGTAGCTGCCGATCCAGTCATTGCATTGAGCTGAAGCTACTGATCCAATCTTGACATTCATTGGATGCTACTGATCCAATCTGATCATCCAGTGGATGCTACTCATCCAATATGAATATCCAGTGGATGCTACTCATCCAATATGAATATCCAGTGGATGCTACTCATCCAATATGAACATCCAGTGAATGCTACTCATCCAATATGAATATCCAGTGGATGCTACTCATCCAATATGAATATCCAGTGGATGCTACTCATCCAATATGAACATGCTGCTCATCCAATATGAACATCCAGTGTGAACAATAAAATGGTATAAAATACCGACAGGTTGTTTAGGTAAGACACATATGTAACAGTTAGGTATCTTTATTTGGAAACGTTTCGCCTACACAGTAGGCTTCTTCAGTCGAGTACAGAAAAGTTGATAGAAGCAGAAGAGACTTGAAGACGATGTAATCAGTCCATCACCCTTAAAGTTTTGAGGTGGTCAGTCCCTCAGTCTGGAGAAAAGTATTGTTCCATTGTCTGGAATAATATGGAGTTGAAGTGATAGGATGGAGCCTTATATAGCGCCAGGAGGTGAGACGTAGGTCACTAGTAGAGTAAGAATGTAGACATTGAGAGGTCAGGTCCCTCTCAAATCCAGCCTTTCTCACTAGTAGAGGATGTTGAAGTGGTTCCAAGTCTGTACCAAGATACCCTTGTGTTGCAGAGTGAACACTCTGTCAGACACTGCAACACAAGGGTATCTTGGTACAGACTTGGAACCACTTCAACATCCTCTACTAGTGAGAATGGCTGGATTTGAGAGGGACCTGACCTCTCAATGTCTACATTCTTACTCTACTAGTGACCTACGTCTCACCTCCTGGCGCTATATAAGGCTCCATCCTATCACTTCAACTCCATATTATTCCAGACAATGGAACAATACTCTTCTCCAGACTGAGGGACTGACCACCTCAAAACTTTAAGGGTGATGGACTGATTACATCGTCTTCAAGTCTCTTCTGCTTCTATCAACTTTTCTGTACTCGACTGAAGAAGCCTACTGTGTAGGCGAAACGTTTCCAAATAAAGATACCTAACTGTTGCATATGTGTCTTACCTAAACAACATGAACATCCAGTGGATGCTGCTCATCCCATCCCTGCATCCTACTGTAGCAAGAGAACACAACCCTCTTTACCCTTGCTGCAACATTTGCTTCGTCCTAAGCTCATGCACGTCGTTGCAATTAGAGCTCATTTAATCACCTATTGCAGCCAGCATAATACGACATGTTATGCTGCAGCTCCTGGGCCTGTTACTACGCCTTGGATGCCTCTAATGTGAGAGGCAGCTGGCCTACACACACTCCGGAATCTCCCTCTGTTGATTTATAAGGATTATTATTATTATTATTATTATTATTATTATTATTATTATTATTATTATTATTATTATTATTATTATTATTATTATTATTGTTGTTGTTGTTATTATTATTATTATTATTATTATTATTATTATTATTATTATTATTATTATTATTATTATTATTATTATTATTATTATTATTATTATTATTATTATTATTGAAGAAAATCACTATGGGCGATAAACGCCTACCATGCGGGAAACGTAGCTAAATAAGATGTTTCACCCCTTGAACTTTTCGCTCCGTGTAGAGCATTATCAAGTCATCACTTGATGAAGCTCTACACAGAGCGAGAAAACGTCTCGGTAAAGCAGCACTACATTTCGAACACACCTCATGCTGTGCGCTCATTGAGAGCTTCCAGTGCGAAAAGTGCTCAATATACAACTTACACCTGATTGTATCAGGGGATACTTATGATATATGAAGCTTGCTGGTCGCATACACTTTGTAAACTCTGATTGGCAACGTATAAATAGCATTCATACGTTACTAAACGTGTGGGTTGTTACCTTTGGATGTAATTATATTACATTTTTGAGTTATGAGGCATTTCAAGCGATTACATTTCTAAGAAATTGTTTGTGTAATACACAAAGAAATCTACTTTTGGGCTAGAAGTGAATTTTTTTTTTTCATTTGTGAATTGTGGGTATTGTGGGTATTGTTTGACTTGTATAACTCTGAGGAGAGGGTTATTTATCATTGTCCGGGCGAAACGTTGTTGATTTGGGTGTTGGGGGAAACGTTCTTGACTTAATGGTATGGTATTGTTGTAAAAATATTGATATCTGTCTACCTTTCTTACCTGTCTGCTTTATTTACCTATCTGCCTTCTTGTCTGTCTGCTTTCCGTACCTATCTGCCTTCTTGTCTGTCTGCTTTCCGTACCTATCTGCCTTCTTGTCTGTCTGCTTTCCGTACCTATCTGCCTTCTTGTCTGTCTGCTTTCCGTACCTATCTGCCTTCTTGTCTGTCTGCTTTCCGTACCTATCTGCCTTCTTGTCTGTCTGCTTTCCGTACCTATCTGCCTTCTTGTCTGTCTGCTTTCCGTACCTAACTGCCTTCTTGTCTGTCTGCTTTCCGTACCTATCTGCCTTCTTGTCTGTCTGCTTTCCGTACCTATCTGCCTTCTTGTCTGTCTGCTTTCCGTACCTACCTGCCTTCTTGTCTGTCTGCTTTCCGTACCTATCTGCCTTCTTGTCTGTCTGCTTTCCGTACCTATCTGCCTTCTTGTCTGTCTGCTTTCCGTACCTATCTGCCTTCTTGTCTGTCTGCTTTCCGTACCTATCTGCCTTCTTGTCTGTCTGCTTTCCGTACCTAACTGCCTTCTTGTCTGTCTGCTTTCCGTACCTATCTGCCTTCTTGTCTGTCTGCTTTCCGTACCTATCTGCCTTTTTGTCTGTCTGCTTTCCGTACCTATCTGCCTTCTTGTCTGTCTGCTTTCCGTACCTAACTGCCTTCTTGTCTGTCTGCTTTCCGTACCTATCTGCCTTCTTGTCTGTCTGCTTTCCGTACCTATCTGCCTTCTTGTCTGTCTGCTTTCCGTACCTATCTGCCTTCTTGTCTGTCTGCTTTCCGTACCTAACTGCCTTCTTGTCTGTCTGCTTTCCGTACCTATCTGCCTTCTTGTCTGTCTGCTTTCCGTACCTATCTGCCTTTTTGTCTGTCTGCTTTCCGTACCTATCTGCCTTCTTGTCTGTCTGCTTTCCGTACTTAACTGCCTTCTTGTCTGTCAGTTTACCGTACCTATCTACCTTCTTGTCTGTATGCTTTATTTACCCACCTGCCTTCCTCACCCACCTGCCTTCTTCACCCACCTGCCTTCCTCACCCACCTGCCTTCCTCATCCACCTGCCTTCCTGTCTGCCTGCCTTCCTCACCCACCTGCCTTCCTGTCTGCCTGCCTTCCTCACCCACCTGCCTTCCTGTCTGCCTGCCTTCCTCACCCACCTGCCTTCCTCACCCACCTGCCTTCCTCACCCACATACCTTCCTCACCCACCTGCCTTCCTCACCCACCTGCCTTCCTCACCCACCTGCCTTCCTCACCCACCTGCCTTCCTCACCCACCTGCCTTCCTCACCCACCTGCCTTCCTCACGCACCTACCTTCCTCACCCACCTGCCTTCCTCACCCACCTGCCTTCCTCACCCACCTGCCTTCCTCACCCACCTGCCTTCTTCACCCACCTGCCTTCCTCACCCACCTGCCTTTTTCACCCACCTGCCTTCCTCACCCACCTGCCTTCCTCACCCACCTGCCTTCCTCACCCACCTGCCTTCCTCACCCACCTGCCTTCCTCACCCACCTGCCTTCCTCACCCACCTGCCTTCTTCACCCACCTGCCTTCCTCACCCACCTGCCTTCTTCACCCACCTGCCTTCCTCACCCACCTGCCTTCCTCACCCACCTGCCTTCCTCACCCACCTGCCTTCCTCACCCACCTGCCTTCCTCACCCACCTACCTTCCTCACCCACCTGCCTTCTTCACCCACCTGCCTTCCTCACCCACCTGCCTTCCTCACCCACCTGCCTTCTTCACCCACCTGCCTTCCTCACCCATCTGCCTTCCTCACCCACCTGCCTTCCTCACCCACCTGCCTTCCTCACCCACGTGCCTTCCTCACCCACCTGCCTTCCTCACCCACCTGCCTTCCTCACCCACCTGCCTTCCTCACCCACCTGCCTTCCTGCTCTCCACTTTACCCAAGCTGGCAGTCTTACGAGTGTAATATAAACCTTTTTTCCCGTTATATATAACATTACAAAATATAATAAGAGTGAACTGGAGTGGTAAGTTCCACACACCATTACTCCTAAGTTGTGCAACGTACATGCACGGACAAGAGTCTACATGCAAGCACGATCACGTACATGGTCTACAAATATGCACATAATATATATATATATATATATATATATATATATATATATATATATATATATATAT
>NC_091376.1:1395555-1408055 GCF_038502225.1 Cherax quadricarinatus
CTTCTGATGTTACTACAAACACTGTAGATGGTACACCAGTAACACTGTTGTTGCAACTACAAACACTGTAGATGGTACACCAGTAACACTGTTGTTGCAACTACAAACACTGTAGATGGTACACCAGCAACACTGTTGTTGTAACTACAAACACTGGAGATGGTGCACCAGCAACACTGTTGTTGTAACTACAAACACTGTAGATGGTACACCAGCAACACTGTTGTTGCAACTACAAACACTGTAGATGGTACACCAGCAACACTGTTGTTGTAACTACAAACACTGGAGATGGTGCACCAGCAACACTGTTGTTGTAACTACAAACACTGGAGATGGTACACCAGCAACACTGTTGTTGTAACTACAAACACTGTAGATGGTACACCAGCAACACTGTTGTTGTAACTACAAACACTGTAGATGGTACACCAGCAACACTGTTGTTGTAACTACAAACACTGTAGATGGTACACCAGCAACACTGTTGTTGTAACTACAAACACTGTAGATGGTACACCAGCAACACTGTTGTTGTAACTACAAACACTGTAGATGGTACACCAGCAACACTGTTGTTGTAACTACAAACACTGTAGATGGTACACCAACAACACTGTTGTTGTAACTACAAACACTGAAGATGGTACACCAGCAACACTGTTGTTATAACTACAAACACTGAAGACAGTACACCAGCAACACAATGCTGCTGTAACAACACACTCTAAAGGAACACCACGACAATAGCAATTTTCCTATCACTGCTACCATTTAATCAACGAAAACAGGTCATTTATAATTCAATCACTAAAAAAGGCAATGATTTATACCACTGGACACCATGAAGCTACCGAGAATAACTAGTTAGGTGCATCATTACCGGAAAATCGCAGTTGTTGCAAATCTGTAATCACCTGTCATTTAGTGAGTCAGTTTCAGTTATCAGGGGAAAAAATCCTTTACATCGATGTTACACTGTCAACACGTGAGTTATGGACGACTGAGAACCAGCATAAGTTATGAACGACTCAGACCAGCATTAGCTGTGAAGGACATCAGTTATACTTAACAGTTAAATAAGACAGTTTAAGCTTTACTTCCAACAGTCAGGTGGTTAATGGAGAGTTTTAGTGCTAGAGGCTTGATCATCCAGTAGTCCTTCATAAGCCTGTTAGATCGGAGTGAGTGAAGACAAGTGGTTTTTCATGGATTAACGTGCTGTTAGAGTTTGAGCGAGGTGACGTTTATCATGATATATATATATATATATATATATATATATATATATATATATATATATATATATATATATATATATATATATATATATATATATATATATATATATATATATATATATATATATATATATATATATATATATATATATATATATATATATATATATATATATATATATATATAAGCATAGAGAAAAGAAAAAAATGAAAGATATTGAATTTTCCTGCCCGTGAATTCACTCTAAATTAATTCTGTATGTCGGCTGCTGCTGTTACTGCTGATGTTGCTGCAGCTTCCGCCATCCTTTTACGCACTCTCTCTTTCTCTCTCTCTCACACAGGTATACGCAAGAGGGCCTGAGTAGTACGCTATCATATACGCCCATGTCGGAGAGAGACTACGGTACACTACTCTGCTTCGCTACCAACAATGTTGGTGCTCAGAGTGAGCCTTGTTCGTTCACGATCATATCTGCAGGTGAGTGCTGGTCCAGGTGAGTGCTGGTCCAGGTGAGTGCTGGTGCAGGTGAGTGCTGGTGTAGGTGACTGCTGGTCCAGGTGAGTGCTGGTGCAGGTGAGTGCTGGTCCAGGTGAGTGCTGGTGCAGGTGAGTGCTGGTCCAGGTGAGTGCTGGTCCAGGTGAGTGCTGGTGCAGGTGAGTGCTGGTGTAGGTGACTGCTGGTCCAGGTGAGTGCTGGTGCAGGTGAGTGCTGGTCCAGGTGAGTGCTGGTGCAGGTGAGTGCTGGTCCAGGTGAGTGCTGGTCCAAGTGAGTGCTGGTGCAGGTGAGTGCTGGTGCAGGTGAGTGCTGGTCCAGGTGAGTGCTGGTCCAGGTGAGTGCTGGTCCAGGTGAGTGCTGGTGCAGGTGAGTGCTGGTCCAGGTGAGTGCTGGTCCAGGTGAGTGCTGGTGCAGGTGAGTGCTGGTGCAGGTGAGTGCTGGTGCAGGTGAGTGCTGGTGCAGGTGAGTGCTGGTGCAGGTGAGTGCTGGTGCAGGTGAGTGCTGGTGCAGGTGAGTGCTGGTCCAGGTGAGTGCTGGTGCAGGTGAGTGCTGGTGCAGGTGAGTGCTGGTGCAGGTGAGTGCTGGTCCAGGTGAGTGCTGGTGTAGGTGACTGCTGGTCCAGGTGAGTGCTGGTGCAGGTGAGTGCTGGTGCAGGTGAGTGCTGGTGCAGGTGAGTGCTGGTCCAGGTGAGTGCTGGTCCAGGTGAGTGCTGGTGCAGGTGAGTGCTGGTCCAGGTGAGTGCTGGTCCAGGTGAGTGCTGGTGCAGGTGAGTGCTGGTGTAGGTGACTGCTGGTCCAGGTGAGTGCTGGTGCAGGTGAGTGCTGGTCCAGGTGAGTGCTGGTGCAGGTGAGTGCTGGTCCAGGTGAGTGCTGGTCCAGGTGAGTGCTGGTGCAGGTGAGTGCTGGTGCAGGTGAGTGCTGGTCCAGGTGAGTGCTGGTGCAGGTGAGTGCTGGTGCAGGTGAGTGCTGGTGCAGGTGAGTGCTGGTGCAGGTGAGTGCTGGTGCAGGTGAGTGCTGGTCCAGGTGAGTGCTGGTCCAGGTGAGTGCTGGTGCAGGTGAGTGCTGGTGCAGGTGAGTGTTGGTGCAGGTGAGTGCTGGTCCAGGTGAGTGCTGGTCCAGGTGAGTGCTGGTGCAGGTGAGTGCTGGTCCAGGTGAGTGCTGGTGCAGGTGAGTGCTGGTGCAGGTGAGTGCTGGTCCAGGTGAGTGCTGGTGCAGGTGAGTGCTGGTGCAGGTGAGTGCTGGTGCAGGTGAGTGCTGGTCCAGGTGAGTGCTGGTGCAGGTGAGTGCTGGTCCAGGTGAGTGCTGGTGCAGGTGAGTGCTGGTGCAGGTGAGTGCTGGTGCAGGTGAGTGCTGGTCCAGGTGAGTGCTGGTGCAGGTGAGTGCTGGTCCAGGTGAGTGCTGGTGCAGGTGAGTGCTGGTGCAGGTGAGTGCTGGTCCAGGTGAGTGCTGGTGCAGGTGAGTGCTGGTGCAGGTGAGTGCTGGTCCAGGTGAGTGCTGGTCCAGGTGAGTGCTGGTGCAGGTGAGTGCTGGTCCAGGTGAGTGCTGGTGCAGGTGAGTGCTGGTGCAGGTGAGTGCTGGTGCAGGTGAGTGCTGGTCCAGGTGAGTGCTAGACCAGATGAGTGCTGGTGCAGGTGAGTGCTGGTCCAGGTGAGTGCTGGTGCAGGTGAGTGCTGGTCCAGGTGAGTGCTGGTGCAGGTGAGTGCTGGTGCAGGTGAGTGCTGGTCCAGGTGAGTGCTGGTCCAGGTGAGTGCTGGTGCAGGTGAGTGCTGGTGCAGGTGAGTGCTGGTGCAGGTGAGTGCTGGTGCAGGTGAGTGCTTGTCCAGGTGAGTGCTGGTGCAGGTGAGTGCTGGTCCAGGTGAGTGCTGGTGCAGGTGAGTGCTGGTCCAGGTGAGTGCTGGTGCAGGTGAGTGCTGGTGCAGGTGAGTGCTGGTGCAGGTGAGTGCTGGTCCAGGTGAGTGCTGGTCCAGGTGAGTGCTGGTGCAGGTGAGTGCTGGTCCAGGTGAGTGCTGGTGCAGGTGAGTGCTGGTGCAGGTGAGTGCTGGTGCAGGTGAGTGCTGGTCCAGGTGAGTGCTAGACCAGATGAGTGCTGGTGCAGGTGAGTGCTGGTGCAGGTGAGTGCTGGTGCAGGTGAGTGCTGGTGCAGGTGAGTGCTGGTCCAGGTGAGTGCTGGTGCAGGTGAGTGCTGGTCCAGGTGAGTGCTGGTGCAGGTGAGTGCTGGTGCAGGTGAGTGCTGGTCCAGGTGAGTGCTGGTGCAGGTGAGTGCTGGTGCAGGTGAGTGCTGGTGCAGGTGAGTGCTGGTGCAGGTGAGTGCTGGTGCAGGTGAGTGCTGGTCCAGGTGAGTGCTGGTGCAGGTGAGTGCTGGTCCAGGTGAGTGCTGGTGCAGGTGAGTGCTGGTGCAGGTGAGTGCTGGTGCAGGTGAGTGCTGGTCCAGGTGAGTGCTGGTGCAGGTGAGTGCTGGTGCAGGTGAGTGCTGGTGCAGGTGAGTGCTGGTGCAGGTGAGTGCTGGTGCAGGTGAGTGCTGGTCCAGGTGAGTGCTGGTCCAGGTGAGTGCTGGTCCAGGTGAGTGCTGGTCCAGGTGAGTGCTGGTCCAGGTGAGTGCTGGTCCAGGTGAGTGCTGGTCCAGGTGAGTGCTGGTGCAGGTGAGTGCTGGTGCAGGTGAGTGCTGGTGCAGGTGAGTGCTGGTGCAGGTGAGTGCTGGTCCAGGTGAGTGCTAGACCAGGTGAGTGCTGGTCCAGGTGAGTGCTGGTCCAGGTGAGTGCTGGTCCAGGTGAGTGGTGGTGCAGGTGAGTGCTGGTGCAGGTGAGTGCTGGTGCAGGTGAGTGCTGGTGCAGGTGAGTGCTGGTCCAGGTGAGTGCTGGTGCAGGTGAGTGCTGGTCCAGGTGAGTGCTGGTCCAGGTGAGTGCTGGTGCAGGTGAGTGCTGGTCCAGGTGAGTGCTGGTCCAGGTGAGTGCTGGTGCAGGTGAGTGCTGGTGCAGGTGAGTGCTGGTGCAGGTGAGTGCTGGTGCAGGTGAGTGCTGGTGCAGGTGAGTGCTGGTCCAGGTGAGTGCTGGTCCAGGTGAGTGCTGGTCCAGGTGAGTGCTGGTCCAGGTGAGTGCTGGTCCAGGTGAGTGCTGGTCCAGGTGAGTGCTGGTCCAGGTGAGTGCTGGTGCAGGTGAGTGCTGGTCCAGGTGAGTGCTGGTGCAGGTGAGTGCTGGTCCAGGTGAGTGCTAGACCAGGTGAGTGCTGGTGCAGGTGAGTGCTGGTGCAGGTGAGTGCTGGTCCAGGTGAGTGCTGGTCCAGGTGAGTGCTGGTCCAGGTGAGTGCTAGACCAGGTGAGTGCTGGTCCAGGTGAGTGCACTAATGGGTAGTATGCCACCCACAAGAGTCTACCAACACCCAGGTACCTATTTACTGCTGAACGAACAAAGGCATCAAGTGTAGGGGGACGTTAGGTCAGGTTAGGTTAGGTCAGGTTAGGTTAGGTTAGGTTAGGTCAGGTTAGGTTAGGTTAAGTTAGGTTAGGTTAGGTTAGGTTAGGTTAGGTTAGGTTAGGTCAGGTTAGGTTAGGTTAAGTTAGGTTAGGTTAGGTTAGGTTAGGTTAGGTTAGGTTAGGTCAGGTTAGGTTAGGTTAAGTTAGTTTAGGTTAGGTTAGGTTAGGTTAGGTTAGGTTAGGTTAGGTTAGGTTAGGTTAAGTTAGGTTAGGTTAGGTTAGGTTAGGTTAGGTTAGGTTAGGTCAGGTTAGGTTAGGTTAAGTTAGGTTAGGTTAGGTTAGGTTAGGTTAGGTTAGGTTAGGTTAGGTTAGGTTAGGTTAAGTTAGGTTAGGTTAGGTTAGGTTAGGTTAGGTTAGGTCAGGTTAAGTTAGGTTAGGTTAGGTTAGGTTAGGTTAGGTTAGGTTAGGTTAGGTTAGGTTAGGTTAAGTTAGGTTAGGTTAGGTTAGGTTAGGTTAGGTTGGGTTAGGTTAAGTTAGGTTAGGTTAGGTTAGGTTAGGTCAGGTTAGGTTAGGTTAGGTCAGGTTAGGTTAGGTTAGGTTAGGTTAGGTTAGGTTAGGTTAGGTTAGGTTAAGTTAGGTTAAGTTAGGTTAGGTTAGGTTAGGTTAGGTTAGGTTAGACTAAGTTAGGTTAGGTTAGGTTAGGTTAGGTTTAACATCCATATGTCTCGACTAACCCATAACTGAACCAGATTCTTCGATTGTGAACCAAAGGCTTACGAAAACATAACTTTAAACCCAGAAATTTATATTCGTGCAGCTGCTATATACATGAAACAAAAAAAAAATATACAAATCCACAATTCCTTTGACACAGAGTTAAATATTAACTCGTGTATGTAGAACGAAGCTCATTTTTAACTGGTCTGCATTCGTTAAATTTATTTTGTTTCCAGTGTGATTTTTGTGCTAGTGGGGGAAGGGCTGGCAATAATTTAGCAATGTTCACGAACACCAGACTAATTGTTAATGTAATGTTGTTGTTGCTGTTGTTGCTATTGTTTTTGTTGCTATTGTTTTTGTTGCTATTGTTTCTATTGCTACTGCTATTGTTGCTACTTCTATTGTTGCTATTGCTATTGATGCTACTGCTATTGTTGCTACTGCTATTGTTGCTACTGCTATTGTTGCTACTGCTTTTGTTGCTACTGCTATTGATGCTACTGCTATTGTTGCTACTGCTATTGTTGCTACTGCTATTGTTGCTACTGCTATTGTTGCTACTGCTTTTGTTGCTACTGCTATTGTTGCTACTGCTATTGTTGCTACTGCTATTGTTGCTACTGCTATTGTTGCTATTGCTATTGATCCTACTGCTATTGTTGCTACTGCTATTGTTGCTACTGCTATTGTTGCTATTGCTATTGATCCTACTGCTATTGTTGCTACTGCTATTGTTGCTACTGCTATTGTTGCTACTGCTATTGTTGCTACTGCTTTTGTTGCTACTGCTATTGTTGCTACTGCTATTGTTGCTACTGCTATTGTTGCTACTGCTATTGTTGCTACTGCTATTGTTGCTACTGCTTTTGTTGCTACTGCTATTGATGCTAATGCTTTTGTTGCTACTGCTATTGTTGCTAATGCTTTTGTTGCTACTGCTATTGTTGCTATTGCTATTGATGCTAATGCTTTTGTTGCTACTGCTATTGATGCTACTGCTATTGATGCTACTGCTATTGTTGCTACTGCTATTGTTGCTACTTCTATTGTTGCTACTGCTATTCTTGCTATTGCTATCCTTGCTATTGCTATTGATGCTACTGCTATTGTTGCTACTGCTATTGTTGCTAATGCTTTTGTTGCTACTGCTATTGATGCTACTGCTATTGTTGCTATTGCTATTGATGCTACTGCTATTGTTGCTACTGCTATTGTTGCTACTGCTATTGTTGCTAATGCTATTGTTGCTACTGCTATTGTTGCTACTACTATTGATGCTACTGCTATTGTTGCTATTGCTATTGATGCTACTGATATTGTTGCTACTGCTATTGTTGCTACTGCTATTGTTGCTAATGCTATTGTTGCTAATGCTTTTGTTGCTACTGTTATTGTTGCTACTGCTATTGTTGCTACTGCTATTGTTGCTATTGCTATTGTTGCTACTGTTATTGTTGCTACTGCTATTGTTGCTACTGTTATTGTTGCTACTGCTATTGTTGCTGCTGCTATTGTTGCTACTGCTATCGTTACTACTGCTATTGTTACTACTGCTATTGATGCTACTGCTATTGTTGCTACTGCTATTGTTGCTACTGCTATTGTTGCTACTGCTATTGTTGCTACTGCTATTGTTGCTACTGCTATTGTTGCTACTGCTATTGATGCTTCTGCTATTGATGCTATCGCTATTGTTGCTATTGCTATTCTTGCTATTGCTATTGATGCTACTGCTATTCTTGCTACTGCTATTGTTGCTACTGCTATTGTTGCTACTGCTACTGTTGCTAATGCTTTTGTTGCTACTGCTATTGTTGCTACTGCTATTGTTGCTACTGCTATTGATGCTTCTGCTATTGATGCTATCGCTATTGTTGCTATTGCTATTCTTGCTATTGCTATTGATGCTACTGCTATTCTTGCTACTGCTATTGTTGCTACTGCTATTGTTGCTACTGCTACTGTTGCTAATGCTTTTGTTGCTACTGCTATTGATGCTATTGCATTTGTTGCTACTGCTCTTGTTGCTACTACTATTGATGCTACTGCTATTGTTGCTACTGCTATTGTTGCTACTACTATTGATGCTACTGCTATTGTTGCTATTGCTATTGATGCTACTGCCATTGTTGCTACTGCTATTGTTGCTGCTGCTATTGTTGCTACTGCTATTGTTGCTGCTGCTTTTGTTGCTACTGCTATTGTTGCTGCTGCTTTTGTTGCTACTGCTATTGTTGCAACTGCTATTGTTGTTACTGCTATTGTTGCTACTGCTATTGTTGCTACTGCTATTGATGCTCCTGCTATTGTTGCTATTGCTATTGATGCTACTGCTATTGTTGCTACTGCTATTGTTGCTACTGATATTGTTGCTAATGCTTTTGTTGCTACTGCTATTGTTGCTACTGCTATTGTTGCTACTGCTATTGTTGCTACTGCTTTTGTTGCTACCGCTATTGATGCTACTGCTATTGTTGCTAATGCTTTTGTTGCTACTGCTATTGTTGCTAATGCTTTTGTTGCTACTGCTATTGTTGCTAATGGTATTGATGCTACTGATATTGTTGTTACTGCTATTGTTGCTACTGCTATTGTTGCTAATGCTTTTGTTGCTACTGCTATTGTTGTTACTGCTATTGTTGATATTGCTATTGTTGCTATTGCTATTGTTGCTACTGCTATTGTTGCTACTGCTATTGTTCCTACTGCTATTGTGCTACTGCTATTGATGCTACTGCTATTGTTGCTACTGCTATTGTTTCTATTGCTATTGTTGCTACTGCTATTGTTGCTACTGCTATTGTTGCTACTGCCATTGTTGCTACTGCCATTGTTGCCACTGCTGCTGTTGCTACTGCTATTGTTGCTACTGCCATTGTTGCTACTGCCATTGTTGCCACTGCTATTGTTGCCACTGCTGTTGTTGCTACTGCTATTGTTTCTATTGCTATTGTTGCTACTGCTATAGTTGCTACTGCTATTGTTGCTACTGCCATTGTTGCTACTGCCATTGTTGCCACTGCTATTGTTGCCACTGCTGTTGTTGCTACTGCTATTGTTTCTATTGCTATTGTTGCTACTGCTATAGTTGCTACTGCTATTGTTGCCACTGCTGTTGTTGCTACTGCTGTTGTTGCTACTGCAATTGTTGCTACTGACATTATTGCCACTGCTGTTGTTGCTACTGCTATTGTTGGTCTTTAGGGTTTTTACTCATTTTAGGAGAGGATTTTGGTACCTGGTGATTTTCTTCATCTGTTGTCCTCTATAGGGAAATGTAACTACTGCTGTTGTTATTGCTGTTGTTGCTGTTGTTGTTAATGCTGTTGTTGCTGCTGTTATTGGCCTCCATTGTTCCTTCTATTATTTACTGTAGGGAATATTACTGCTTTCTGTTCCCTCTGATTTCTTCTGTTCTATACGTAAAATTAGCCGTTTCCCGTCCCTGTTGCCTGCTGGTGGTGCTACTGCTGGTGGTGCTACTGCTGGTGGTGTTACTGGTGGTGGTGTTGCTGGTGGTGGTGTTACTGGTGGTGGTGTTGCTGGTGGTGGTGTTACTGGTGGTGGTGTTACTGGTGGTGGTGCTACTGCTGGTGGTGTTACTGGTGGTGGTGTTACTGGTGGTGGTGTTACTGGTGGTGGTGTTGCTGGTGGTAGTGCTACTGGTGGTGGTGCTACTGGTGGTAGTGCTACTGCTGGTGGTGTTACTGGTGGTGGTGTTACTGGTGGTGGTGCTACTGGTGGTGGTGCTACTGGTGGTGGTGTTACTGGTGGTGGTGCTACTGGTGGTGGTGTAACTGGTGGTGGTGTTACTGGTGGTGGTGCTACTGGTGGTGGTGTTACTGGTGGTGGTGCTACTGGTGGTGGTGTTACTGGTGGTGGTGTTACTGGTGGTGGTGCTACTGGTGGTGGTGCTGCTGGTGGTGGTGCTACTGCTGGTGGTGTTACTGGTGGTGGTGTTGCTGGTGGTGGTGTTACTGGTGGTGGTGTTACTGGTGGTGGTGCTACTGGTGGTGGTGTTACTGGTGGTGGTGCTACTGGTGGTGTTGTTACTGGTGGTGGTGTTACTGGTGGTGGTGCTACTGGTGGTGGTGTTACTGGTGGTGGTGCTACTGGTGGTGGTGTAACTGGTGGTGGTGTTACTGGTGGTGGTGCTACTGGTGGTGGTGTTACTGGTGGTGGTGCTACTGGTGGTGGTGTTACTGGTGGTGGTGTTACTGGTGGTGGTGCTACTGGTGGTGGTGCTGCTGGTGGTGGTGCTACTGCTGGTGGTGTTACTGGTGGTGGTGTTGCTGGTGGTGGTGTTACTGGTGGTGGTGTTACTGGTGGTGGTGCTACTGGTGGTGGTGTTACTGGTGGTGGTGCTACTGGTGGTGTTGTTACTGGTGGTGGTGTTACTGGTGGTGGTGCTACTGGTGGTGGTGTTACTGGTGGTGGTGCTACTGGTGGTGGTGTTACTGGTGGTGGTGTTACTGGTGGTGGTGCTACTGGTGGTGGTGCTGCTGGTGGTGGTGCTACTGCTGGTGGTGTTACTGGTGGTGGTGTTGCTGGTGGTGGTGTTACTGGTGGTGGTGTTACTGGTGGTGGTGCTACTGGTGGTGGTGTTACTGGTGGTGGTGCTACTGGTGGTGTTGTTACTGGTGGTGGTGTTACTGGTGGTGGTGCTACTGGTGGTCGTGCTACTGGTGGTGGTGTTACTGGTGGTGGTGCTACTGGTGGTGGTGTTACTGGTGGTGGTGTTGCTGGTGGTGGTGCTACTGGTGGTGGTGTTACTGGTGGTGGTGTTGCTGGTGGTGGTGTTACTGGTGGTGGTGTTACTGGTGGTGGTGCTACTGGTGGTGGTGTTACTGGTGGTGGTGTTACTGGTTGTGGTGCTACTGCTGGTGGTGCTACTGCTGGTGGTGGTGCTGCTGGTGGTGTTACTGGTGGTGGTGTTACTGGTGGTGGTGTTACTGGTGGTGGTGTTACTGGTGTTGTTGTTACTGGTGGTGGTGTTACTGGTGGTGGTGCTACTGCTGGTGGCGTTACTGGTGGTGGTGTTACTGGTGATTGTGTTACTGGTGGTGGTGCTACTGCTGGTGGTGCTACTGCTGGTGGTGTTACTGGTGGTGGTGTTGCTGGTGGTGCTGTTACTGGTGGTGTTACTGGTGGTGGTGCTACTGGTGGTGGTGCTACTGGTGGTGGTGTTACTGGTGGTGGTGCTACTGGTTATGGTGCTACTGGTGGTGATGCTACTGTTGGTGGTGTTACTGGTGGTGGTGTTACTGGTGGTTGTGCTACTGGTGGTGGTGATACTGGTAGTGGTGTTACTGGTGGTGGTGCTACTGGCGGTGGTGTTGCTGGTGGTGGTGCTGATGCTGGAGGTGCTACTGGTGGTGGTGCTGCTGCTGGTGGTGTTACAGGTGGTGGTGCTACTGGTGGTGGTGTTACTGGTGGTGGTGTTACTGGTGGTGGTGTTACTGGTGGTGGTGTTACTGGTGGTGGTGTTACTGGTGGTGGTGTTACTGGTGGTGGTGCTACTGCTGGTGGTGTTACTGGTGGTGGTGTTACTGGTGGTGGTGTTACTGGTAGTGGTGCTACTGGTGGTGGTTCTGCTACTGGTGGTGGTGTTACTGGTGGTGGTGCTACTGGTGGTGGTGTTACTGGTGGTGGTGTTACTGGTGGTGGTGCTACTGGTGGTGGTGCTACTGGTGGTGGTGCTACTGGTGGTGGTGTTACCGGTGGTGGTGCTACTGGTGGTGGTGCTACTGGTGGTGATGCTACTGGTGGTGGTGTTACTGGTGGTGGTGTTACTGGTGGTGGTGCTACTGGTGGTGATGCTACTTGTGGTGGTGTTACTGTTGGTGGTGCTACTGGTGGTGGTGTTACTGGTGGTGGTGCTGATGCTGGAGGTGCTACTGGTGGTTGTGCTGCTGCTGGTGGTGTTACTGGTGGTGGTGCTACTGGTGGTGGTGTTACTGGTGGTGGTGCTACTGGTGGTGGTGCTACTGGTGGTGGTGTTACTGGTGGTGGTGCTACTGGTCGTAGTGCTACTGGTGGTGGTGCTACTGGTGGTGGTGCTACTGGTGGTGGTGCTACTGCTGGTGGTGCTACTGGTGGTGGTGTTACTGGTGGTGGTGCTACTGGTGGTTGTGCTACTGGTGGTGGTGCTACTGGTGGTGGTGCTACTGGTGGTGGTGCTACTGGTGGTGGTGTTACTGGTGGTGGTGCTACTGGTGGGTGGTGCTACTGGTGGTGGGACTACTGGTGGTGGAGCTACTGGTGGTGGTGCTACTGGTGGTGGTGCTACTGGTGGTAGTGTTACTGGTGGTGGTGCTACTGGTGGTGGTGCTACTGGTGGTGGTGCTACTGCTGGTTGTGCTACTGGTGGTGGTGTTACTGGTGGTGGTGCTACTGGTGGTTGTGCTACTGGTGGTGGTGCTACTGGTGGTGGTGCTACTGGTGGTGGTGCTACTGGTGGTGGTGCTACTGGTGGTGGTGCTACTGGTGGTGGTGTTACTGGTGGTGGTGCTACTGGTGGTAGTGCTACTGGTGGTGGTGCTACTGGTGTTGGTGTTACTGGTGATGGTGCTACTGGTGGTGGTGCTACTGGTGGTGGTGCTACTGCTGGTGGTGCTACTGATGGTGGTATT
>NC_091376.1:1413845-1418845 GCF_038502225.1 Cherax quadricarinatus
ATGCAAGGTCATGGAGAAGATCATCAGGAGGAGAGTGGTGGGGCACCTGGAAAGAAACAAGTGTATAATTGACAACCAGCACGGTTTCAGGGAAGGAAAATCCTGTGTCACAAACCTACTAGAGTTTTATGACAAGGTGACAGAAGTAAGACAAGAGAGAGAGGGGTGGATCGACTGGCTCACTGGCTCACTGTCTCACTGGCTCACTGGCTCACTGTCTCACTGGCTCACTGGCTCACTGGCTCACTGTCTCACTGTCTCACTGTCTCACTGTCTCACTGTCTCACTGGCTCACTGGCTCACTGGCTCACTGGCTCACTGGCTCACTATCTCACTGGCTCACTGTCTCACTGGCTCACTGGCTCACTGGCTCACTGGCTCACTGGCTCACTGGCTCACTGGCTCACTGTCTCACTGTCTCACTGGCTCACTGGCTCACTGGCTCACTGGCTCACTGTCTCACTGGCTCACTGGCTCACTGGCTCACTGGCTCACTGGCTCACTGTCTCACTGGCTCACTGGCTCACTGGCTCACTGGCTCACTGGCTCACTATCTCACTGGCTCACTGTCTCACTGGCTCACTGGCTCACTGGCTCACTGTCTCACTGTCTCACTGGCTCACTGGCTCACTGGCTCACTGGCTCACTGGCTCACTGGCTCACTGGCTCACTGGCTCACTGGCTCACTGGCTCACTGGCTCACTATCTCACTGGCTCACTGTCTCACTGGCTCACTGTCTCACTGTCTCACTGGCTCACTGGCTCACTGGCTCACTGGCTCACTGGCTCACTGGCTCACTGGCTCACTGGCTCACTGGCTCACCCTCCCCAACTAACAGTCAGCTTCAAAACTATAATATGCTTGTCAGATTTTAGAAGACAGACATTATAGGTGACCCAAATTTGATCAGCAGTAACCCACATTCCATTCTTTCTCTTATTAAGAGAACATCTTAGTCTAAAGTGGAATGCATATACATATAATGAATGTGGGTTTGTGGTTTTTGTCATGTAAATCTGTGTAAGGATGGGTTTCAGTGTTCTCCCTCTCTACACGGTGTTCTAGACACATTCCACTTTAGACTAAGATATTCTTTTTATCTATGTGTGTGTGTTTATATATATATATATTATTTTATTATCACACTGGCCGATTCCCACCAAGGCAGGGTGGCCCGAAAAAGAAAAACTTTCACCATCATTCACTCCATCACTGTCTTGCCAGAAGGGTGCTTTACACTACAGTTTTTAAACTGCAACATTAACACCCCTCCTTCAGAGTGCAGGCACTGTACTTCCCATCTCCAGGACTCAAGTCCGGCCTGCCGGTTTCCCTGAACCCCTTCATAAATGTTACTTTGCTCACACTCCAACAGCACGTCAAGTATTAAAATACCATTTGTCTCCATTCACTCCTATCAAACACGCTCACGCATGCCTGCTGGAAGTCCAAGCCCCTAGCACACAAAACCTCCTTTACCCCCTCTCTCCAACCTTTCCTAGGCCGACCCCTACCCCGCCTTCCTTCCACTACAGACTGATACACTCTTGAAGTCATTCTGTTTCGCTCCATTCTCTCTACATGTCCGAACCACCTCAACAACCCTTCCTCAGTCCTCTGGACAACAGTTTTGGTAATCCCGCACCTCCTCCTAACTTCCAAACTACGAATTCTCTGCATTATATTCACACCACACATTGCCCTCAGACATGACATCTCCACTGCCTCCAGCCTTCTCCTCGCTGCAACATTCATCACCCATGCTTCACACCCATATAAGAGCGTTGGTAAAACTATACTCTCATACATTCCCCTCTTTGCCTCCAAGGACAAAGTTCTTTGTCTCTACAGACTCCTAAGTGTATGTCGTGCCGAATATGTGAAACGTGCCAATTAGCGGGAATTCATTTGAAATTGGGTCCTTTCTAAAATTTTCTCTTGTACGTTTGAAGATATATTTTTTTCATTAATGTTGACGTAAAAATTTATAATTTTGCGCCAGGGAAATCTTGGAAAAATTGCCTAACCTGGCCTGGCCCAACTGAATATATTTTGGATTTGTTTACAATAATTTAATACTAAACAAACATAGTGAAATGTATTTTTTTCTTTATGTTCAGGATGATTTTGGCGAAATTATTGCATACACAAATTTTCACTTGTCCTATATGGCAAGATGAACGTTGCTATTTAAGCCAAGATCGCAAGTTCTGCCTATTCGGCACGACATATATATATATATATATATATATATATATATATATATATATATATATATATATATATATATATATATATATATATATATATATATATATATATATACATATATATATATATATATATATATATATATATATATATATATATATATATATATATATATATATATATATATATATATATATATATATATATATATACATAAACTTGCGAATAAGGCAAGCGAAAGTTTGTGTATGTGGTGGTTTCGCAGAAATCATTATGTACCTAACGAAAAAAATGTTATTCATTGTGTTTGTTTATTGTTAAATTATTGTAAACTTATCTTAGATATATTTAGTTGGATAGGGCTAAATTAGGTTGAGCTTGTTATAATGAGATTGGGTAAGTTTTCTAAGGTTCTTTTGGTGCAGAATCATTAATTTTTACGTTAACATAAATGAAAAAATGTCTTTGAATGTATAAGAGAAAATTTTAGAAGGGACTGAGTTTTGGGTGAGTTCTTGCTAATTGACCAGCTTTGCGTATTCGGCACGATATATATATGTATATATATATATATATATATATATATATATATATATATATATATATATATATATATATATATATATAGACATATATATATATATATATATATAAAAATATATATATATATATATATATATATCTTTATATATATATATATATATATGTATATATATATATATATATATATATGTATATATATATATATATATATATATATATATATAAATATATATATATATATATATATATATATATATATATATATATATATATATGTATATGTGTATATGTATATATATATGTATATATATATGTATATATATATATATATGTGTGTGTCGTGCCGAATAGGCAGAACTTGCCATCTTGTCTTAAATAGCAACCCTCATCTTGTTATATAGGACCAGCGAAAATTTGTGTATGCAATAATTTCGCCAAAATCATTCTGAACCTAACGAAAAAAATCTGTTTCACTGTGTTTGTTTAGTAATAAATTATTGTAAACAAATCTAATATATATTTAGCTGGGTTAGGCTAAAATGAATTGCTCTTGTTATAATAAGGTTAGGTCAGTTTTCTAAGATTCTTTTGGTGCAAAATTAAAAAATTTTACATTAATATTAATGAAAAAAATATATCTTTAAACGTATAAGAGAAAAGACTTAATTTTAAATGAGTTCTTGCTAATTGACCAGTTTTACATATTCGGTACGACATGTGTATATATATATATATATATATATATATATATATATATATTTATATATATGTGGTGTATATGTGTATATATATATATATATATATATATATATATATATATATATATATATATATATATATATATATATATATATATATATATATATATTTATACATACATACAAGAGATGGAAGCGAAATTATTACCTCACTACCATTAATCAAGACTACATTAGTGACCAACTATTGTTCACTAACACAGTGTACACCTGGGTGTCACACTTCCTACTGTACACACCTGTTGTTGCTCTTACTGTTGTCTACCGTTGCTCACATATTAATTGTTATTGTGGTTAATGATAAAACTGTCACAGCTGCTGCTGATTTTCCCTTCTATTATAAAAATCAACGAACTTTAACATTCTATACAGTTCAGAAACTAAATTGGCTGGTTGAAGCTGCCTTTGAGGCGTTGATCTCGAATCAGAGCTTTAGTTTCTACCATGTAAGAGTTTTTAAATCTCATGATTAATATTTTGACTTTAAAGTCGAAGATCCGTCTGACACACACACACACACACATACACACACACACACACACACACACACACACACACACACACACACACACACGCACACACACATACACACACACACATACACATACGCACACACACACCACACACACACATACACACACACACACACATATACACACACCAGACACACACACACACACACACACACACACACACACACACACACACACACACACACATACACACACACACACACACACACACACACACACACACACACACACACATACACACACACACACACACACACACACACACACACACACATACGCACACAAAAACACATACACACACACACATACACACACACACACACACACACACACACACACACACACATACACACACACACACACACACACATACACACACACACACACACACACACACACACACACACACACACACACACACACACACACACACACACACACACACACACACACACACACACACACACACACACACACACACACACACACACACACACACACACACAAACACACACACGAGATTGGTGCAAAAACTGGAGGACCAAGCAGGGATAACAGGGAAGGCACTACAATGGATCAGGGAATACTTGTCAGGAAGACAGCAGCGAGTCATGGTACATGGCGAGGTGTCAGAGTGGGCACCTGTGACCAGCTGGGTCCCGCAGGGGTCAGTCCTAGGACCAGTGCTGTTTCTGGTATTTGTGAACGACATGACGGAAGGAATAGACTCTGAGGTGTCCCTGTTTGCAGATGACGTGAAGTTGATGAGAAGAATACACTCGATCGAAGACCAGGCAGAACTACAAAGGGATCTGGACAGGCTGCAGACCTGGTCCAGCAATTGGCTCCTGGAGTTCAATCCCACCAAGTGCAAAGTCATGAAGATTGGGGAAGGGCAAAGAAGGCCGCAGACGGAGTACAGTCTAGGGGGTCAGAGACTACAAACCTCACTCA
>NC_091376.1:1423845-1431345 GCF_038502225.1 Cherax quadricarinatus
GATAACAGATGCCATCTTTCCAACGGGATACCAAATCCTGAGGAAAGACAGAGGGAACAGGGGGGGTGGAGGAGTGGCGTTGCTGATCAAAAATCGCTGGAATTTTGATGAGCTGGAGAGAGAAGATAGCGGAGAAGAAAGTGATTACATAGTGGGAACACTTCACTCTGGAGGTCCCAAGGTGGTAATAGCAGTGATGTATAACCCACCACAGAACAGCAGGAGGCCAAGGCAAGAGTACGACGAGAGCAATAGAGCGATGGTTGACACACTGGCTAGAGTGGCCAGAAGAGCTCATGCATGCAGGGCAAAGCTCCTGATCATGGGTGACTTTAACCACAAGGAGATAGATTGGGAGAACTTGGACCCACATGGGGGCCAAGATACTTGGAGGGCTAAGATGATGGAGGTGGTACTGGAGAACTTCATGTACCAACACGTAAGGGACACTACAAGAGAGAGAGGAGAGGATGAACCAGCAAGGCTGGACTTAGTATTCACCTTCAGTAGTGCAGATATCGAGGACATCACATATGAAAGACCCCTTGGGGCCAGTGACCATGTGGTTGTAAGCTTCGAATACACAGTAGAGCTACAAGTGGAGGGAGAAGCAGGAAGGCCAGGACGAATGAAGCCAAACTACAAGAAAGGGGACTACACAGGAATGAGGAACTACCTGAACGGGGTTCAGTGGGACAGAGAACTGGCAGGGAAACCAGTTAATGAGATGATGGAATATGTAGCAATAAAATGCAAGGAGGCTGAGGAGAGGTTTGTACCCAAGGGTAACAGGAGTAATGAAAAAGCCAGGATGAGCCCATGGTTTACCCAAAGGTGCAGGGAGGCAAAAACCAAGTGTGCTAGGGAATGGAAGAAATATAGAAGGCAAAGGACCCAGGAGAATAAGGAGAACAGTCGTAGAGCCAGAAATGAATATGCACAGATAAGAAGGGAGGCCCAAAGACAATATGAAAATGACATAGCAGCGAAAGCCAAATCTGACCCGAAACTGTTGTACAGCCACATCAGGAGGAAAACAACAGTCAAGGACCAGGTAATCAGGCTAAGGAAGGAAGGAGGAGAGACAACAGGAAATGACCGGGAAGTATGTGAAGAACTCAACAAGAGATTCAAAGAAGTGTTCACAGAGGAGACAGAAGGGACTCCAGAAAGACGGAGAGGTGGGGCACACCACCAAGTGCTGGACACAGTGCACACAACCGAGGAAGAAGTGAAGAGGCTTCTGAGTGAGCTAGATACCTCAAAGGCAATGGGGCCAGATAACATCTCCCCATGGGTATTGAGAGAGGGAGCAGAGGCGCTATGTGTACCCCTAACAACAATATTCAATACATCTATCGAAACAGGGAGATTGCCTGAGGCATGGAAGACAGCAAATGTAGTCCCAATCTTTAAAAAAGGAGACAGACATGAAGCATTAAACTACAGACCAGTGTCACTGACATGTATAGTATGCAAAATCATGGAGAAGATTATCAGGAGAAGAGTGGTGGAACACCTAGAAAGGAATGATCTCATCAACAGCAGCCAGCATGGTTTCAGGGACGGGAAATCCTGTGTCACAAACCTACTGGAGTTCTATGACATGGTGACAGCAGTAAGACAAGAGAGAGAGGGGTGGGTGGATTGCATTTTCTTGGACTGCAAGAAGGCGTTTGACACAGTTCCACACAAGAGATTGGTGCAAAAACTGGAGGACCAAGCAGGGATAACAGGGAAGGCACTACAATGGATCAGGGAATACTTGTCAGGAAGACAGCAGCGAGTCATGGTACGTGGCGAGGTGTCAGAGTGGGCACCTGTGACCAGCGGGGTCCCACAGGGGTCAGTCCTAGGACCAGTGCTGTTTCTGGTATTTGTGAACGACATGACGGAAGGAATAGACTCTGAGGTGTCCCTGTTTGCAGATGACGTGAAGTTGATGAGAAGAATACACTCGATCGAAGACCAGGCAGAACTACAAAGGGATCTGGACAGGCTGCAGAACTGGTCCAGCAATTGGCTCCTGGAGTTCAATCCCACCAAGTGCAAAGTCATGAAGATTGGGGAAGGGCAAAGAAGGCCGCAGACGGAGTACAGTCTAGGGGGTCAGAGACTACAAACCTCACTCAAGGAAAAAGATCTTGGGGTGAGTATAACACCAGGCACATCTCCTGAAGCGCACATCAACCAAATAACTGCTGCAGCATATGGGCGCCTAGCAAACCTCAGAACAGCATTCCGACATCTTAATAAGGAATCGTTCAGGACCCTGTACACCGTATACGTTAGGCCCATATTGGAGTATGCGGCACCAGTTTGGAACCCACACCTAGCCAAGCACGTAAAGAAACTAGAGAAAGTGCAAAGGTTTGCAACAAGACTAGTCCCAGAGCTAAGAGGTATGTCCTACGAGGAGAGGTTAAGGGAAATCAACCTGACGACACTGGAGGACAGGAGAGATAGGGGGGACATGATAACGACATACAAAATACTGAGAGGAATTGACAAGGTGGACAAAAACAGGATGTTCCAGAGATTGGACACAGTAACAAGGGGACACAGTTGGAAGCTAAAGACACAGATGAATCACAGGGATGTTAGGAAGTATTTCTTCAGCCACAGAGTAGTCAGTAAGTGGAATAGTTTGGGAAGCGATGTAGTGGAGGCAGGATCCATACATAGCTTTAAGCAGAGGTACGATAAAGCTCACGGCTCAGGGAGAGTGACCTAGTAGCGATCAGTGAAGAGGCGGGGCCAGGAGCTCGGACTCGACCCCCGCAACCTCAACTAGGTGAGTACAACTAGGTGAGTACACACACAAGATGATGGATGTGGTACTGGAAAACCTCATGCATCAACATGTTAGAGACACTACCAGAGAGAGAGGAGAGGATGAACCAGCAAGACTGGACCTTGTATTCACCAGGAGTAGTTCGGACATCGAGGGTATCATGTATGAAAGGCCTCTGGGAGCTAGTGATCATGTGGTTCTGTGCTTCGACTACATAGTTGAGCTCCAAGTGGAGAGAGTAGCAGGAATAGGCTGGGAAAAACCAAACTACAAAAGGGGGAACTACTCAGGCATGAGGAACTTCCTTCAAGACATTCAGTGGGAGAGGGAACTGACAGGAAAACCAGTACAAGAAATGATGGGCTATGTAGCAACAAAATGCAAGGAGGCAGAGGAGATGTTTGTTCCCAAGGGAAACAGAAATAATGGGAAGAACAGAACGAGTCCTTGGTTCACCCAAAGGTGTAGGGAGGCAAAAACTAGGTGTACTAGAGAATGGAAAAGGTACAGAAGACAGAGAACTCAGGAAAATAAAGAAATCAGCCGAAGAGCCAGGAACGAATATGCACAGATAAGAAGGGAGGCTCAGAGACCATATGAAAATGACATAGCATCAAAAGTAAAGACTGACCCGAAGCTGTTGTACAGCCACATCAGGAGGAAAACAACAGTCAAGGACCAGGTAATCAGACTGAGGAAGGGTGATGGGGAATTCACGAGAAACGACCAAGAGGTATGTCAGGAGCTCAACACAAGATTTAAAGAGGTATTTACAGTGGAACCCAGTAGGACTCCAGGAAATCAGAACAGGGGGGCACACCCGCAAGTGCTGGATGAGGTACATATAACCAAGGAGGAGGTGAAGAAGCTGCTATGCGAACTTGACACCTCAAAGGCGGTGGGACCAGACAACATCTCTCCATGGGTCCTTAAAGAGGGAGCAGAGATATTGTGTGAGCCATTAACAAAGATCTTCAACACATCACTTGAAACTGGGCAACTCCCTGAGGTATGGAAAATGGCAAATGTAGTCCCAATTTTTAAAAAGGGAGACAGACATGAGGCACTAAACTACAGACCTGTATCACTAACGTGTATAGTATGCAAGGTCATGGAGAAGATCATCAGGAGGAGAGTGGTTGGGCACCTGGAAAGAAACAAGTGTATAATTGACAACCAGCACGGTTTCAGGGAAGGAAAATCCTGTGTCACAAACCTACTAGAGTTTTATGACAAGGTGACAGAAGTAAGACAAGAGAGAGAGGGGTGGATCGACTGCATATTTTTGGACTGCAAGAAGGCCTTCGACACAGTTCCTCACAAGAGGTTACTGCAAAAGCTAGAGGATCAGGCACACATAACAGGAAAGGCACTGCAATGGATCAGAGAATACCTGTCAGGGAGGCAACAACGAGTCATGGTACGCGACGAGGTGTCAGAGTGGGCGCCTGTGACAAGCGGGGTTCCACAGGGGTCAGTCCTAGGACCTGTGCTGTTCTTGGTATATGTGAACGACATAACTGAAGGGATAGACTCAGAAGTGTCCTTGTTTGCAGATGATGCGAAGTTAATGAGAAGAATCAAATCGGATGAGGATCAGGCAGGACTACAAAGAGACCTGGACAGGCTACAAGCCTGGTCCAGCAACTGGCTCCTTGAATTTAACCCTGCCAAATGCAAAGTCATGAAGATTGGGGAAGGGCAAAGAAGACCGCAGACACAATATAGTTTAGATGGCCAAAGACTGCAAACCTCACTCAAGGAAAAAGACCTGGGGGTGAGTATAACACCGAGCATATCTCCCGAGGCGCACATCAATCAGATAACTGCTGCAGCATACGGGCGCCTGGCAAACCTACGGATAGCGTTCCGATACCTCAGTAAGGATTCGTTTAAGACTCTGTATACCATTTATGTCAGGCCCATACTGGAGTATGCAGCACCAGTTTGGAATCCACACCTAGTCAAGCACGTCAAGAAATTAGAGAAAGTGCAAAGGTTTGCAACAAGACCTACGGGGATTGTCCTACGAAGAAAGGTTGAGGGAAATCGGCCTGACGACACTGGAGGACAGGAGGGTCAGGGGAGACATGATAACGACATATAAAATACTGCGCGGAATTGACAAGGTGGACAAAGACGGGATGTTCCAGAGAAGGGACACAGACACAAGAGGTCACAATTGGAAGTTGAAGACTCAGATGAATCAAAGGGATGTTAGGAAGTATTTCTTCAGTCATAGAGTAGTCAGGCCATGGAATAGCCTTGAAAGTGACGTAGTGGAGGCGGGAACCATACATAGTTTTAAGGCGAGGTATGATAGAGCTCATGGAGCAGGGAGAGAGAGGACCTAGTAGCAATCAGCGAAGAGGCGGGGCCAGGAGCTGTGACTCGACCCCTGCAACCACAAATAGGTGAGTACAAATAGGTGAGTACACACACACACACACACACACACACACACACACACATACACACACACATACACACACATACACACACACACACACACACACACACACACACACACACATACACACACACACACACACACACACACACACACACACACACACACACATACACACACACACACACACACACACACACACACACACACACACACACACACACACATACACACACACATACACACACACACACATACACACACACACACACACACACACACACACACACACACACACACACACACACACACACACACACACACATACACACACACATACACACACATACACACACATACACACACACACACACACACACACACACACACACACACACACACACACACACACACACACATACACACACACACACACACACACACACACATACACACACACACACACACACACACACACACACATACACACACACACACACACACACACACACACACACACACACACACATACACACACACACACACACACACACACACATACACACACACACACACACACACACACACACACACACACACACACACACACACACACACACACACACACACACACACATACACACACACATACACACACACACACACACACACACACACACACACACACACATGTGTGTGTATGTGTGTGTGTGTGTATGTGTGTGTGTATGTGTGTGTGTGTGTGTGTGTGTGTGTGTGTGTGTGTGTGTGTGTGTTAGCAATGGCTAAATTAAACACAGACAACAGGTCTGAAGGAAGCATGGAAACTAAACTATATGCAGAGGTCCTGTCAAACCCACATGAGGCCAAAACAAAGACAGGGAGCACACTAGGACAGAAAGAGAGGTTGGAAGACATCGAAGGAACTAGGACATGTGCAAGGACCTTACCAGATACCTGTGTGGGCCAGGAGCAGGTGAGCAGGAAGGATAAACCAAGAAGCATAGGGGCCATAACGAGGGAAGGGACTGAAGGAAGGAACACTCCACGGGAAGGAACTAAAACACATCAGAGGATGCAATGGGAGTCACAGTGGGAGGTGGAAAGGGAGAGATCCGTGTTTGTCTATGGGCTAGACGAAGCTAAAGGGGAAACTTACGATGAAAGAAAGCAGGAGGAGAAAAAAGCGATTGAAGACATCATGAAGGTGATAGGCGAGGGGGACATGACCCAGGTGGCAAATTTTCGGAGAATTGGGTGGTTCACAAAGAAAAGGAATCGGCCTCTCAAAGTAATTTTCAAGGCAGAATCAACCCGAACCATGATCCTGCAGGAGAAAGCACGGCTGAGAGGCAAGCAGGAGTTCCGGAGTGTGTACCTCGACCGAGACAGAACACAGGACGAAAGGAAGACAATGAAAGAGAGAGTTCAAAAACGAAAGGAGAAATGGGAGGAAATGAAAAAGGAGAGCAGAATGACCCAGGATCAAATGGAAGGACAAGCGCACCCCCCAGAAACACCTGCAGAAGGACTCCAGCCACGACACCCCCAAGGCAACTGAACAATCCAAACCAACCATCACACACCGATCCCTCTGTTTCCACCCCTCGCACCACAGTTACAGTATTAGAACAGAAGTTGAAGGTTTGGTACACAAATGCAGATGGATTAACGAATAAACATGAGGAATGGCAAGAAAGAATCAATGAGAAGTCCCCAGACATCATAGCAGTTACAGAAACAAAACTCATGGAGACAATAACAGATGCAATCTTCCCACCAGGATACCAGATCATGAGGAAAGATAGAAGAGGCAGGGGGGGAGGTGGGGTTGCTCTGCTCGTAAAAAACAGATGGAAATTCGAGAAAATGGAAGGAATAGATGAGTCGGGAGAAAGAGACTACATAGCAGGTACACTTCAGTCTGGGGAACACAAAGTGGTCATTGCAGTGATTTATAATCCACCACAGAACTGCAGGAGGCCAAGAGAGGAATATGAAGACAGCAACAGAGCAATGGTGGACACACTTGCTGAGGTGGCAAGGAGAGCTCACTCCAGCAGAGCAAAGTTGCTGGTTATGGGGGATTTCAACCACAGGGAGATTGACTGGGAAAACCTGGAGCCACATGGGGGTCCCGAAACATGGAGAGCCAGGATGTTGGACGTGGTGCTGGAAAACCTCATGCACCAACATGTTAAGGACACTACCAGAGTGAGAGGGGAGGATGAACCAGCAAGATTGGACCTTGTGTTCACCCTGGGCAGCTCAGACATTGAGGACATCAAGTATGAGA
>NC_091376.1:1441345-1446345 GCF_038502225.1 Cherax quadricarinatus
TGTGATGGTGTCTAGGCTATGGATTCAGGAGTGGATGTGGTGTCTAGGCTACTAATGTAGGTGTGGATATGGCGTCTAGGCTACTGATGCAGGAGTGGATGTGGTGTCTAGGCTACTGATGCAGGAGTGAATATGGTGTCTAGGCTACTGATGCAGGAGTGGATGTGGTGTCTAGGCTACTGATGCAGAAGTGAATATGGTGTCTAGGCTACTGATGCAGAAGTGAATATGGTGTCCAGGCTACTGATGCAGAAGTGAATATGGTGTCTAGGCTACTGATACAGAAGTGAATATGGTGTCTAGGCTACTGATGCAGAAGTGAATATGGTGTCTAGGCTACTGATACAGAAGTGAATATGGTGTCTAGGCTACTGATACAGAAGTGAATATGGTGTCCAGGCTACTGATGCAGAAGTGAATATGGTGTCTAGGCTACTGATACAGAAGTGAATATGGTGTCCAGGATACTGATGCAGAAGTGAATATGGTGTCTAGGCTACTGATACAGAAGTGAATATGGTGTCTAGGCTACTGATACAGAAGTGAATATGGTGTCTAGGCTACTGATACAGAAGTGAATATGGTGTCTAGGCTACTGATACAGAAGTGAATATGGTGTCTAGGCTACTGATGCAGAAGTGAATATGGTGTCTAGGCTACTGATACAGAAGTGAATATGGTGTCTAGGCTACTGATACAGAAGTGAATATGGTGTCTAGGCTACTGATGCAGAAGTGAATATGGTGTCTAGGCTACTGATACAGAAGTGAATATGGTGTCTAGGCTACTGATACAGAAGTGAATATGGTGTCTAGGCTACTGATACAGAAGTGAATATGGTGTCTAGGCTACTGATGCAGAAGTGAATATGGTGTCTAGGCTACTGATACAGAAGTGAATATGGTGTCTAGGCTACTGATACAGAAGTGAATATGGTGTCTAGGCTACTGATGCAGAAGTGAATATGGTGTCTAGGCTACTGATACAGAAGTGATTATGGTGTCTAGGCTACTGATACAGAAGTGAATATGGTGTCTAGGCTACTGATGCAGAAGTGAATATGGTGTCTAGGCTACTGATACAGAAGTGAATATGGTGTCCAGGCTACTGATGCAGAAGTGAATATGGTGTCTAGGCTACTGATACAGAAGTGAATATGGTGTCTAGGCTACTGATACAGAAGTGAATATGGTGTCTAGGCTACTGATACAGAAGTGAATATGGTGTCCAGGCTACTGATACAGAAGTGAATATGGTGTCTAGGCTACTGATGCAGAAGTGAATATGGTGTCTAGGCTACTGATGCAGAAGTGAATATGGTGTCTAGGCTACTGATACAGAAGTGAATATGGTGTCTAGGCTACTGATACAGAAGTGAATATGGTGTCTAGGCTACTGATACAGAAGTGAAAATGGTATCTAGGCTACTGATACAGAAGTGAATATGGTGTCTAGGCTACTGATACAGGAGTAAATATGGTGTCTAGGCTACTGATACAGAAGTGAATATGGTGTCTAGGCTACTGATGCAGAAGTGAATATGGTGTCTAGGCTACTGATACAGAAGTGAATATGGTGTCTAGGCTACTGATACAGAAGTAAATATGGTGTCTAGGCTACTGATGCAGAAGTGAATATGGTGTCTAGGCTACTGATACAGAAGTGAATATGGTGTCTAGGCTACTGATGCAGAAGTGAATATGGTGTCTAGGCTACTGATGCAGAAGTAAATATGGTGTCTAGGCTACTGATACAGAAGTAAATATGGTGTCTAGGCTACTGATACAGAAGTGAATATGGTGTCTAGGCTACTGATACAGAAGTGCCTCATTTAAATCGTTGCTAGTATGTGTGTTCTAAGTGCGTATTTGATTTTTTTTTTTCAAAATTCCTTTGGAAATATAATTTAGTTTTTCTTCAGTTAATGTCAATTCAATGGATTTACATTTGAGTTCTCGGTTATATAGATGACGTGTTGACTGTGCTTTTAAATTTTTATTAGTGTTTATTAGTACATAAGTCTAATTACCTGAGTATTTTGGTTCTGTTATCTGAGAATAGAAATCCCTGATAATTTACCTTATGTACAATTATTAGCAGTTATTACACAGATTTGTTTAGTACATAACTAATTTTTTAAGGGTTCGTAAAAAAAATTATTTTTTATTCATGTAAAATGTGAGTTTAGTATATCATCTGTTTTTCGTTTTTTAATTCCCAGATTTTTAATTATAAATTCTTTCGTAGTTTTGGTGTCGCTTGTTACTGTTCAGATGTCTATATTAAAGTATTTTGTGCTGGCTTTGTTTAGGCATAATTTATGACCTAATGTGGAGAGCCAGATTCTGAGAATTGGTCTAATTATTTCTCTTGGTCCGGGAGGTTGGGGATGCTTAGCCAAAAAGTTCATAGGAAAAGATTTGAAACTGATCTTCGCATCGTGGGGAGATGAGTGGATGCTAATGATACGAATATAATTGGCCGTGTAAGTGTAGGGTTTTCTGTATACATGGAATTTCAAGATAATTTATCGCATTTGTCCCATCTCGTTATATTGATAGTATACGATACAGAGATGAAGATGATTAAGACACAGGTGCAACTAATGTGACATTTTATTGTGGCAACGTTTCGCCCACCAGGAGCTTTGTCAAGCCGTAACGTCCTGGAGAATGAAAGGTTGCCACAATAATGTGTCACATTACTTGCATCTATGTCATTTTTTCTAATATTTTGTCGGTAATTCTGCTATTATTATATATGCAATTCCTATATTATGAAAGCGTTTCTCTAACTAGCAAGTTTTTCAGTTCAATTCAGAGTTCATATACTAGAGACAGAGGAAGATGAGGCAATCCGTCCCTCAGCCTTGATAGACAGTAATCAATCCCTTAGTCCAGACTGATGAAAGCTAAATATTGTTCCTATCGAATCTAATTCTCCATATATCTTTCCAAGGCTTTACGACCTTTAAACTCAATTTTCAATTCCTTACTCTTCATTTTCTTCTCTTTCTATTACAGGTCTACCGTCCATGGTGGAACCCTCTCCTCTGGTGCTGGTGATGGGCGTGGTTGCAGGCGTGTTAGTGGTTGTGGGCGCGATGCTACTAGCTCTCTGGCTCGTCAAAGAGAGAAGGACTCACGCCCATAGGGATGCCACCGTCACCCAGATAGTCCTTAAAGACAACAATCCTGACCTCTTGAGTGAGTCTTCCGTAAAATAATAATAATAATAATAATAATAATAATAATAATAATAATAATAATAATAATAATAATAATAATAATAATAATTAATAATAATAATAATAATAATAATAATCAGCGCTGTATGACCTTGGTGGTGTAGATATTAGTTTTGATGATGATAATAATAATAATAATAATAATAATAATAATAATAATAATAATAATAATAATAATAATATAGGATTATTTTAGGAAATCTTACTTTTTTCGAGGTAACGTTACTGTGCTGCTTAAGGCAATTACATTAAGATAAAATTTCCCAAGGCTAAGTTGAGTTTGGTTTAAGTTAAGTTACGTTATGCTGTATAATCCTAGATTAGGTTAGGTTAACTTAAGTTGCACTAGGTTATCTGATGCTAACTTAATCTTAGTTACGAGGCTAGTCAGGCTAGACGTCGTTATATCACGTTAATTTAGACTAGATTACGTTCAGAAACAACAGAAAATAATATTTCTCTTGCCTGTATTATACGGAATCACTATTGTTACTGGATATGCAAATATATCCATGTTGGCTTTTGTTAAAGGCTCCTATCATAGAAAAATGCCACGTACAAATAATTCTCTCACTGATAATGGTTTAATCAGTAGATTTGTGTGCTATACGTGATGTATATGGATGGTGACAGGGGGGTTTAATATACATCATGCTGACAGATGTTATATATGCTGAAAAACTTCTCACACTGTTATGGCGTAATGTAGATTAGTGCTATTATTTTTAGTGAGTTGCCCTGCTACTGGATTTGTTATGTTGTTGTTGTTGCACTGCTAGCAGGAGGGTTGGTGCTAACTCTACTACTGTTATTGCAACTGTTTCTGCTGATACTTCTGTTGCTACTGAGACGGCTATTGCTACTGTTGTTGCTATTTCTTTCACTACTAATGTTGCTACTATTACTACTACTACTACTACTACTACTACTACTATTATTATTACTACTACTACTACTACTACTACTACTACTACTACTACTACTACTACTACTACTACTACTACTACTACTGCTGCTACTACATCTAATACCACTGCTGCTACCACTGCTACTAGTAGTACTATATTTACTGCTAAAATAACAGTATTACCACGGCTATTACTACTGCTACTGTTGCTTATATTACTGCGAGACTAAAGACTATCGACTAGACTAGGGTTATTAAGGCTACATGTAGCCTGGATATCAACAGTGAAAAATGCTTCAATTCCCTAATTTAAGGAAATAGTAAATTCTAGGTATACTTACACAGAGACATATTTATCTCGATATATTCTTGTCTGAATGATATATCTTTAGCATAGGATTCCTAATATTCTCATCATTCCTATCGTTCTCAATACCCCTATAATTCTTATCGCTTCTTCTACCATTCTCATTATTCTCATTCACAGGACAGACGGTAGTTTACACAGGTATATTATAGAAAAAACTGAAGTACACTCACGCAAATCAAAACCTTTATATGTATACTGGACGTAACTCGAGGTAAACTCAGAGATATTTTTATTGAATATTCAGCCAAAATACTGCATGAGAAGCTTCGAAACATTGCTTTGTGTCCATGCACACACACATACACACACATACACATACACACACACGCACACACACACACACACACACACACACACACACACACACACACACCTTTGTCATTATTTTTGCAGGAGATTTCACTTGCATTCTCTGACTGAGAATCAATGACCAACGCCACACCATACTCTCTCATTTCTCTCTCTCTCTCTCTCTC
>NC_091376.1:1458845-1471345 GCF_038502225.1 Cherax quadricarinatus
TACCGTCATAGAAGCTAAAACCTTGGGTAGCTTTAAAAATAGGTTACACACGTACATTAATGTGTTTGTTTGAATTAGACCTGCTGAGCTTGAGCCAGTAGGCCTCCTGCTGTGCTCTTTAAGTTTTTATATTGACTTTCAGGAACCGAATTCAGGGGCAATGACTCGAAACATTACGAAATGATTAAAACCAGCATATTAGAAAAAAAATATACCTCTTCAACGTAAGTTTTCAAATCATGTTTCAAGCATTTTTAAATTGATATTATATTATTACTCGCAAGAGGTACGATAGATCTATCGCACGATAGATCTATTGGGAGCCACGACACGAGAGTAATGTGACATTTCTCCAATAGACATTTATCTTGGTGCAGCCGACCCATCATCAAAATTTTTGAGGATGGGGGGGGGGAGAAAGAGGAGAATTTCTGTTTCCTCTATCGGGTCAAGTAGGAGAGTAGTTGGAAAAAATATATACAAAATATAAGGGTGATGTTGCTGGTGATGGTGTTATTGTGATGCTGTTATTGTGCCGTGATGCATCAATAGGCAGACTGATCAGGGATCCTAGAAGAGAAGGAAGGATGTCCCAATCACTAAAGACAGTCACAGGTCATAAACAAAACGATTAGCTAGCTAAAGTTTCTAATTTGCACACGTAAATCACTCCCTACGAAAGCAAAGACTTGTCAGGCGATGCAACACACAGAAAACACCATAAGTGTCCGGGGCCCAAGACTGTTCAACAGCCTCCCACTAGCCATAAGGGGCATTACCAATAGACCTCTGGAAACAGGTGCCGGATCAGCCGGGCTGTGGCTCGTACGTTGGACTGCGTGCGGCCAGAAGTAACAGCCTCTTTGATCAGGCCCTGATCCAACGGGAGGCCTGGTTGTGGACCGGGTCCCGGGGGCGTTGACCCCCGGAATACCCTCCAGGCAGATTCCAGGTAGGTAGACGTATCCAAAGAGATAGAGAATTAAACACATATGCAACATTTGGGTATCTTAATTTGTAGACATTTCGCCAGTCAGTGGTTATATCAGTACAAATTCAAGGACATAGTGGGAAGACTGTAGAAATATGCAAAAGGTGAGGTAATCAGTCCCTCAGTCTTTGAGTTGGTGAAGATCACCGTACTCTTGATGACGCTATTGTTTATGACCTGTAATAATGTTCGTACAATTACCATCAGTATGTTAGGTAAAACGACACAAGTGCAACTAATGTGTTGCTGGAGGGTGTTGCTGGAAGGTGTTGCTGGAGGGTGTTGCTGGAGGGTGTTGCTGGAGGGTGTTGCTGGAAGGTGTTGCTGGAGGGTGTTGCTGGAGGGTGCTCCTGGAGGGTGTTCCTGGAGGGTGTTGCTGGAAGGTGCTCCTGGAGGGTGTTGCTGGAAGGTGTTGCTGGAGGGTGTTGTTGAAGGGTGTTGCTGGAGGGTTTTGTTGGAGGGTGTTGCTGGAGGGTGTTGCTGGAGGGTGTTGTTGGAGGGTGTTGCTGGAGGGTGTTGCTGGAGGGTGTTCCTGGAGGGTGCTCCTGGAGGGTGTTGCTGGAAGGTGCTCCTGGAGGGTGTTGCTGGAAGGTGTTGCTGGAGGGTGTTGTTGAAGGGTGTTGCTGGAAGGTGTTGCTGGAGGGTGTTGCTGGAGGGTGTTGCTGGAGGGTGTTCCTGGAGGGTGCTCCTGGAGGGTGTTCCTGGAGGGTGTTGCTGGAAGGTGCTCCTGGAGGGTGTTGCTGGAAGGTGTTTCTGGAGGGTGTTGCTGGAAAGTGTTCCTGGAGGGTGTTGCTGGAAGGTGTTCCTGGAGGGTGTTGCTGGAAGGTGTTCCTGGAAGGTGTTGCTGGAAGGTGTTCCTGGAGGGTGTTGCTGGAAGGTGTTCCTGGAGGGTGTTGCTGGAAGGTGTTCCTGGAGGCTGTTGCTGGAAGGTGTTCCTGGAGGGTGTTGCTGGAAGATGTTCCTGGAGGGTGTTGTTGGAGGGTGTTGCTAGAGGGTGCTACTGGAGGGTGTTGCTGGAGGGTGCTCCTGGAGGGTGTTCCTGGAGGGCGTTGCAGGAGGGTGTTGCTGGAGGGTGCTCCTGGAGGGTGTTGCTGGGGGGCGTTGCTGGAGGGTACTGCTGGAGGGTGCTGCTGGAGGGTGTTAGTGGAGGGTGTTCCTGGAGGGTATTCCTTGAGGGTGTTCCTTGAGGGTGTTCCTGGAGGGTGTTGCTGGAGGATGTTGCTGAAGGGTGTTACTGGAGGGTGTTGCTGAGGGGGGTGCTCGTGGAGCGTGTTGCTGGAGGGTACTCCTGGAGGGTATTCCTGGAGGGTATTCCTGGCGGGTATTCCTGGAAGGTATTCCGGGGGTCTCCACCCCCGCGACCTGGTCCATAACAAGGTTCAACACCTGCTGCTCTGGTTCACCTTCAAACAAATATACTCTCAGAAGTCAGTCCGCTATTGTACGTCGCATTATAAGAACGTAAACAGAACAACATCGCAAGAAATAAGCCACATTGCTACACTTTGCCAGGTTATATTAAATCAATACACATCCGTGGGTTATAATCTAGACTATCGATGTATTCCTTTGGCTATTTTAAGAATCATTACCGTGTGTTCCTACTTATTCTTAATTTCCTCTTTCTCCTTATCCTCTTTTAAATATTTCTTTCGCCGGCCTCAGTTACTCTATTATTCCAATTGTGTTTTCTTACCCGATTGAGTTCTCTCTCTCTCTCTCTCTCTCTCTCTCTCTCTCTCTCTCTCTCTCTCTCTCTCTCTCTCTCTCTCTCTCTCTCTCTCTCTCTCTCTCTCTCTCTCTCTCTCTCTCTCGTCTCTCTCCACTCTCTCTCCTCGCACAACTCTCTCTCTCTCTCTCTCTCTCTCTCTCTCTCTCTCTCTCTCTCTCTCTCTCTCCTCTCTCTCTCTCTCTCTCTCTCTCTCTCTCTCTCTCTCTCTCTCTATCTTATGTGGGTAACTGAAATCAATATTGCACCCTCCGTTTGTAATCTCGCGTGCACTTCGGTGTCAGACCACAGGCCAGAAACTTGTAAAGCTGGGTGGATCAGAGAGTATTCCTGAATTCACACACACACACACACTGACAAGTGGCGTAGTGGAGACAGGAACCATACATAGTTTTATGATGAGGTATGATGAAGCTCATGGAGCAGAGAGAGAGAGGAGCTAGTAGCAATCAGTGAAGAGGCGGGGTCAGGAGCTATGACTCGACCCCTGCAACCATAAATAGGTGAGTACACATATATTGTACTCTCTCCCCTACACCCTCACTCACACTCATAAACCCACACTCATACACTCACAGCAACATTCACACTTCCCAACACGCAAGTACATGATACAACTTATACAGACCATAGCTCACATTAATGACTACTACTTTAGGAAGTCCCTGGTTATGCAGAGCATTTCTCGTAACATGGGTTAACCTTGTTTCCCAGGATGCGACCCACAACAGGTACCCACTTACTGCTAGATGAACAGTGACATCATCTGTAAGATGATTAACGTCCGGGTACCTACTTACTGCTAGGGTGGCCAAGGGCAGCAGGTGTTAGATGACTATGACCCAGGTACCTACTTATTGCTAGGTGAACAGGGGCAGCAGGTGAATGGAAACAGGCACAACGTTTCCTCCCGTGCCGGGATCGATCCCAGGACCCTCAACGTGTGAGAGCTGAGGACACTACCAACCAAGCCACGAGCGTCCACAACATCGCCCCAATGTTCATTTTCCAAAATTTGAGATATTTGTGAATTGTTTTAGGCCACGGTGTAGCGACATTGTGAATTGTTCCAGCCATAACAATTATGCATTATCAGAATTTACAAATTATGTTACAGAAGGCAGATAATGAACAAAACACATGTGCAAGTCCAGAGGCTTTTTTAAGGTGACCTTTTAAATTGTTCCAATCACGGTATTTTGGATTAGTGCAACTTTCCACCTATGGTATTGTTACTTTGTGGTTATTCCAGATTCAGTCTGACGAAATCGTAATGACACGATTGCAAACAAACCACGAGTTTTTATCCCCACCCGTATCGTGATTCGTGCGTCATTCTTCTCCCCTGAACAGCGTACTGGGGTGAGGAAATATCTGTAAGATAGGCAGGAAAGGAGGAATCAAGATAGATAAGGATAAGTGGTTCAAATATTATTCATCATTCATGTAAATTACATGGTTCCCAAACTGGGGGTAATGGTAGAGTAATGGTAGAGTAATGGTAGAGTAATGGTAGAGTAATGGTAGAGTAATGCTCTCTCTAGAGTCTAGAGAGAGCATTACTCTACCATTCTTCCTCTAGAGTCTAGAGTCTAGAGGAAGAATGGTAGAGTAATGCTATCTCTAGACTCTAGAGAGAGCATTACTCTACCATTACCTACCATTACTCTACCATTACCCCCAGTTTGGGAACCACTCATGTAAATGATTTGCCAGAGACAAATAGCTTGTATGAGGACAGGTAGGCTACGAGAAGGGGTTGTAAATGCTACATCCAGCGGTAGTGTTTTTAATATTGGTCAGACACCACGAAGGGGAAGCCACCAACAAATCACTGTTGCTGTAACTACAAACACTGAAGATGGTACACCAGCAACACTGTTGTTGTAACTACGAACACTGAGGATGGTACACCAGCAACACTGTTGTTGTAACTACAAACACTGAAGATGGTACACCAGTAACACTGTTGTTGTAACTACAAACACTGTAGATGGTACACCAGCAATACTGTTGTTGTAACTACAAACACTGTAGATGGTACACCAGCAACACTGTTGTTGTAACTACAAACACTGTAGATGGTACACCAGCAACACTGTTGTTGTAACTACAAACACTGTAGATGTACAAGCAACACTTGTTTAACTCAAACACTGTAGATGGTACACCAGCAACACTGTTGTTGTAATTACGAACACGTAGATGGTACACCAGCACATTGTTGTAACTACAAACACTGTAGATGGTCCCGCAACACTGTTTGGTAATACAAACCACTGTAGATTGTACACCAGCAACACTGTTGTTGTAACTACAAACACTGTAGATGGTACACCAGCAACACTGTTGTTGTAACTACAAACACTGTAGATGGTACACCAGCAACACTGTTGTTGTAACTACGAACACTGTAGATGGTACACCAGCAACACTGTTGTTGTAACTACAAACACTGAAGATGGTACACCAGCAACACTGTTGTTGGTAAACAAACACCTGGAGGCAACAACACTATTGTTGTAACTACAAACACTAAAGATGGTGCACCAGCAACACTGTTGTTGTAACTACAAACACTAAAGATGGTACACCAGCAACACTGTTGTTGTAACTACAAACACTGAGGATGGAACACCAGCAACACTATTGTTGTAACTACAAACACTGAGGATGGAACACCAGCAACACTGGTGTTGTAACCACGCAGTATAAGTCACAAGCGCTCATGCGCGTCCAGCCGTCAAATGAATCTTCCAGGTAAGCTAATTTTCCTGAAGTTATTTCCTTAATGGGGGGAGACTAATGATGCTCGTAAATGCATTAATCTGGTTCGAAGTCATTAGTAACAGCTTGCTGGGGAGACTTCGATAATGTTTGTGTCTCATTTTCACTTATCGTCTTGTGTAAAATGCGCTCTACCAGTGTTCCTTTTAGACATAGACAAAGACAGACAGACAGGCCCATACTGGAGTATGCAGCACCAGTTTGGAACCCACACCTGGTCAAACACGTCAAGAAATTAGAGAAAGTGCAAAGGTTTGCAACAAGACTAGTCCCACAGCTAAGGGGACTGCCCTACGAAGGAAGGTTAAGGGAAATCGGCCTGCCGACACTAGAGGACTGGAGGATCAGGGGAGACATGACAATGTCATATAAAATACTGCGCGGAATAGAAAAGGTGGACAAAGACAGGATGTTCCAGAGATGGGACACAGAAACAAGGGGTCACAATTGGATGCTTAAGACTCAGATGAGTCAAAGGGATATTAGAAAGTATTTCTTCACTCATAGAGTTGTCAGGAAGTGGAATAGTTTAGCAAGTGACGTAGTGGAGGCAGGAACCATACATAGTTTTAAGACGAGGTATGACAAAGCTCATGGAGCAGGGAGAGAAAGGACCCAGTAGCAATCAGTGAAGAGGCGGTACACATTTATTTAGTGAAGAGGCGGGGTCAGGCGCTATGACTCGACCCCTGCAACCACAAATAGGTGGGAGCACACACACACACACACACACACACACACACACACACACACACACACACACACACAAGGAAGATTTACAAATTAATATATTTCTCTAGAACCCTGAAAAGGAAACGTATATATCCTCTTTTCTGCAGCCTTGCAAGCTCCTGATGATGTACTGATTGCAACACGAAAGGCCTAGTGGTTGTTTTGCAACCAAGAGAGAGAGAGAGAGAGAGAGAGAGAGAGAGAGAGAGAGAGAGAGAGAGAGAGAGAGAGAGAGAGAGAGAGAGAGAGAGAGAGAGAGAGAGAGAGAGAGAGAGAGAGAGTTGGGGAGAGGCCCATTAATATTATAATAACAATAAAAAGGTAATATGCACTATATTACAATTCGTTCTAACTGAACATGACTTCAGAAAGGCGAAAACTGAAATTTAAAGTAATTATGATTCTTGAAATTTATTATTTATTATTTCAGGCAGTTGGAGCTCCTTTGAGTCGCTGAGGTGATTTGAATACTGAAGTTGTAATAAAGTTGGTAGAATTACCGACAATATGTAAAGTAAAAGGACACAAGTGCAACTAATGTGACATTTATTGTGGCAACGTTTCGCTCTCCAGGAGCTTTATCAAGCCATTACCTTGATAAAGCTTGATAAAGCTCCTGGAGAGCGAAACGTTGCCACAATAAATGTCACATTAGTTGCACTTGTGTCCTTTTACTTTAAATACTGAAGTTGTCTGATCCACGGTGGCAATTGTGTGGAGAGACACGTAGCGTCCCGAGGGGAACGTGGCAAAAAAAAAAAAATCTCTCTCTCTCTAGTTAATTTCCCGGATGCTGCGGTCTGATAGATTTTCACTTGTGTGTGTGTGTGTGTGTGTGTGTGTGTGTGTGTGTGTGTGTGTGTGTGTGTGTGTGTGTGTGTGTGTGTGTGTGTGTGTGTGTGTACTCACCTATTTGTGGTTGCAGGGGTCGAGTCCTAGCTCCTGGCCCCGCCTCTTCACCGGTTGCTACTAGACCCTCTCTCTCCCCGCTCCATGAGCTTTATCAAACCTCGTCTTAAAACTGTGTATGGTTCCTGCCTCCACTACGTCATTTTCTAGGCTATTCCACTGCCTTACAACTCTATGACTGAAGAAATACTTCCTACTATCTGTGTGTGTGTGTGTGTGTGTGTGTGTGTGTGTGTGTGTGTGTGTGTGTGTGTGTGTGTGTGTGTAAGTGTGTGTGTAAGTGTGCGTGAATTCAAATTACCCAGTACAGTACCATGATACAAAATCACAGGGGGGCTACGATAACTTACCACTGAGGTGACTTACTCTCACCTTAACCCTACACTACAAGAACACAAATGTAGCGAAAAGCGGATGTCTAACCATGTGTTAGTTGCTATAGCCATCCACTATAACCCTGAGTCCTATTTCTGACCTAATATAGCGTAGAATGTGATTTGTGGGCAAATATACAGAGCCTGTCGCTACGAACTAACCCCCTTTCTCGACCTGCGTATCCTTGCGGTCTAAGAGAGGCTTCCGTGTATGCTATCTCTAATCAGCATTTTCTTATTTGCTTAGAGACAAGACCATTTACGTTACAATATTATTCGTTACAGTAATAGTATCGAAAGAGGTTGATTATAAGTAGAAACTGATAGGTCCCAACAGCAGGAAGTTTTAGGCTCGTAGCTCATGGTTCCTCTCTCATGGTCCAAGTGACGCAGGAAAGAGTCCAGGTCTTAGAACAGAACAGGAAGGGGTAGCCTGTACTCTGCGGTTACTCTCTCATGGTCTAAGTGACGCAGGAAAGAGTCCAGGTCTTAGAACAGAACAGCAAGGCGTAGCCTGAACTCTGCGGTTACTCTCTCATGGTCTAAGTGACGCAGGAAAGAGTCCAGGTCTTGGAACAGAACAGAAAGGGGTAGCCTGTACTCTGCGGTTACTCTCTCATGGTCTAAGTGACGCAAGAAAGAGTCCAGGTCTTAGAACAGAACAGGAAGGGGTAGCCTGTACTCTGCGGTTACTCTCTCATGGTCTAAGTGACGCAGGAAAGAGTCCAGCTCTTGGAACAGAACAGAAAGGGGTAGCCTGTACTCTGCGGTTACTCTCTCATGGTCCAAGTGACGCAGGAAAGAGTCCAGCTCTTAGAACAGAACAGCAAGGGGTAGCCTGTACTCTGCGGTTACTCTCTCATGGTCCAAGTGACGCAGAAAAGAGTCCAGCTCTTAGAACAGAACAGCAAGGCGTAGCCTGAACTCTGCGGTTACTCTCTCATGGTCCAAGTGACGCAGGAAAGAGTCCAGGTCTTGGAACAGAACAGGAAGGCGTAGCCTGAACTCTGCGGTTACTCTCTCATGGTCCAAGTGACGCAGGAAAGAGTCCAGGTCTTGGAACAGAACAGGAAGGCGTAGCCTGAACTCTGCGGTTACTCTCTCATGGTCCAAATGATGAGAGAGAGTCCAGCTCTTGGAGCCAAACTCACAAAACACAATACTACACACTACAGAAAGTCTCATCAAAGCAAGACTCTGGGCAACGTTTCCCTCGTTAGCGAAACGTGCAAATATAAGTCTGCTGTGCTGTTAGTGCGTCTGGTCTACCAAAACAATCGGAATAATTTTAACCAACATGCAAAAAAAATTTTTAAATATTTATTTCATTATCATTAATGGTATTTAATTTCGACAGATTAGTGAGTAAGACACATGTGTAAGTGTTGACACATATGTCAGATGTGTCAACGTGTGTTCACCTATGAGTTTAACGATCTTCGTTAACAGTTAAGTTTGGTGTTCTGTGTGCTGTGTTCGATTCCCAGTCTCACAGCGAGAAAAAAAAAACACAAGTTGCCGGAAAATCATTATGGCATCGTTTCGCTCTTAGTAGAGTTTCATCCACACAGAGCAAAACATTGCTTGAGAGAAAAAATTAGGCCTAAAAACTGAACCAAAGGCTTACAATTTAAAAAATTCTCTTAGGTTTTAAAAAAATTGCTTTAAAACTAAACCTCCTGTACTCTCAGAGGACTTGATTAAGAAAACAGAAAAAAAACAAAAAAGATAAAACGAAGATGTTTATAATCACTGCAAAAATTTAAATATTATGGTTTAACATGGTTTAAGAGGCACGTAAGTTCCCTATCTTCTATTAACATGTTTATTTTCCACTATAAACTACCTTGTCCATAATTATTATCACATTTGCTTTGCCTGTTTCGTAAGGTGAGGTTCAGGATCTTTCCTAAATTCATGGTATAACTTAACATATCTTTGAGGACATTTGTGTTCCAGAGGTCTGAGCACTTGTGTTCCAGAGGTCTGAGTAATTGTGTTCCAGAGGTCTGAGTAATTGTGTTCCAGAGGTCTGAGTAATTGTGTTCCAGAGGTCTGAGCACTTGTGTTCCAGAGGTCTGAGTAATTGTGTTCCAGAGGTCTGAGCACTTGTGTTCCAGAGGTCTGAGCACTTGTGTTCCAGAGGTCTGAGTAATTGTGTTCCAGAGGTCTGAGCACTTGTGTTCCAGAGGTCTGAGCACTTGTGTTCCAGAGGTCTGAGCACTTGTGTTCCAGAGGTCTGAGCACTTGTGTTCCAGAGGTCTGAGTAATCATGTTGCAGAGATCTAAGCTGTGCTCAGACCTCTGCAACACAATTCTCCTCAAAGATTAGTAAAGTTATACCATGAATTAAGGAAAGATCCTGGACTTCACTTACGAAACAGACAAAATAAATACGATAGTAATTATGAACAAGGTAGATAACAGTGGGAAAATAAACATGATATTAGGAGACGGGGAACTTAGGTGCCCTTTAACAGGGAAAAAATTCATAACACTGTTTTACACATAAAAGGGTCAAATCTGCTCCTACAAATCTGGATTTGAGTCTCTGTGTTAGCAAAAATTTTTGGTTCATTTTAGAGAATGTTTGATGATGGTGAGGATTTTGAGTCGAATGTTTCTTTGGGCTAAAATATAAGTAATGTTAATAGTGCTAAACATTTCTAATGTTTTTTTGTGTGCATTGCTGGAGAAAATTTTGATTTTCTATGCATATGTGAAAATGGATAATTTTTCGGACATGAATGAAGATATAATTTTTCTTACAGACATGTAAATTAAAATTATACTTATTTACGTAAATGTAAATTGTCATTTTTTTGGTTACATAGAGAGGAAAATTTCGTAGTTTTATGGCATAATCAAAGGTGACCATTTTGTCTCTCTACCTAAATGGTAAACCAACTTTTTTGGCAAAACTTATAATATTTTTTTCTGTTTTACTGTACAAAATAACTTTCTCGATTTTGACAAATTTTTTCTTTGACCCCCCCCCCCGTGTCTGACCCCCGGGTGAGTCCAAAATATATATATTTTAATGTCTTCTGCTTATTTCTATGGGAAATGTGTACAATGCTTCTCCTGTCTCTCTTTCTCTCTCTCTTTCTCTCTCTCTCTCTCTCTCTCTCTAAGAAAGAATGGATTTTTACCACTAGTGTGCGTTTGCGAGATTCGAATTACTTTTAAAGGGTATAATATCTGTTCTTCCAGTCAGTGTTCCGTTTAATTGGTTACCTATGACAACGTTTTTACTGTTTGTAATGTGAGTCGTAATTATAAATACAAATTAAAACATCGTGTATGGGTTCAAATTGTATTTTCGTAAAATAAATATTTTAAACGTATGGTTTAGTTTTATTTTTGAGATTTTCCTGGGTTTTTTTTTTTTGGCCTTTTTAAGGGTGGGGAGGGAGGTTGGTAAGTTTACAAGACGTTTCGATAATGGTCCGGTAAGGACCGAAACGTTAACCAAAGATTATCTCCCTTGAGTATGAATTATCTGTGAATTGTTGCAGCCTTATTGCAGCTCCCCTTTGTTACACGTTTTGCAGTGCAGCGAAACGTCAAAACTGACACGTCTTTTGACGTCTCTTCAAAATTGACAAGAACGGTGGAATATTTTATGCTATGTCGTTGCCTGTATCAGAGTCGTTCAATCACGTACAGTGTCGTTCTGTCCTCGAGGTCTCGTTCGTGTTCCCCCGAGAGTGCTGACGGTCTTCCCACCCGACTTTTCACCCACTTCACAAACAAGAGGTCAGGATATTTTTATATATTTTTTTCTCCTCTTTGCTCCTCTTAGTCATGAATATGTAATGAAGAAGAGAGGGGGTGAAGAATGAGGTAAGAGATTCTTTCAGTTTTTTTTTTTTTTTTTGTCTGACTTTCAGTTTGACTCCTGCTGCACTTACACTTGACTCCACCTCACTTTCTGTTGACTCCACCTCACTTTCTTTTGACGCCACCTCACTTTCTTTTGACTCCACCTCACTTTCTTTTGACTCTACCTCACTTTCTTTTGACGCCACCTCACTTTCTTTTGACTCCACCTCACTTTCTTTTGACGCCACCTCACTTTCTTTTGACTCCACCTCACTTTCTTTTGACTCCACCTCACTTTCTGTTGACTCTACCTCACTTTCTTTTGACTCCACCTCACTTTCTTTTGACTCCACCTCACTTTCTTTTGACTCCACCTCACTTTCTTTTGACTCCACCTCACTTTCTTTTGACTCCACCTCACTTTCTTTTGACGCCACCTCACTTTCTTTTGGCTCCACCTCACTTTCTTTTGACTCCACCTCACTTTCTTTTGACTCCACCTCACTTTCTTTTGACCCCACCTCTCTTTTGACCCCACCTCTCTTTTGACTCCACCTAATTTTCTTTTGAATCCACCTCACTTCTTACTCCTCCCTCACATCCTTCACTCCAATTATCTCCACCTCATCTATCTCTACCGTCAAAATTCTTAGAGAGAGTCAAACAAGCAGATCTGCCCTCAAAAAAAGGAATTTTTGAGAAAAAATATTAACATACTGATATATTTCCATAAGTATATTAACATCCTCACAAAGTCCTTACTAAAACTTTATTAATACAAATTATCTTAATATAAATTACCTTAATATAAATTACCTCAAGCATGCTCATCCTAGTTTTAAATTAACCTGAATTTTGTTAACTTTATTTAACATCAAAGAAATATATCTTTTCTTTATTTTAATGCTGAGTTTAACACTGGTTTATTTATTCAAAGAAAAAGTTCGTTGCTTCATAAACTAAGTCAGCAAAGTCTTGCCTAAACCACAGAATTTACATTAAACCCAGAACTCTACGTCAAATTGAATTTTGATATAGAGAGCTTCTAATTCAAAGGGAAATGCAGTTTATTTTTACACTTCAAAATAGACGAAGGGCTTTTGATCCGGGTAATTGGAGCTACTCTCCGCTTCCTTGAATCAAGCCTCAATGT
>NC_091376.1:1476345-1511345 GCF_038502225.1 Cherax quadricarinatus
TCCTCAGACCGAACCTAATTACCCCTCAATCCTCCCTTCCCTATCCCATCCTCCCCCCCCCTTTTTTTTGTCCCTTCCTCCCTCCTCCCAACCCTCCCCTTTCCCTGCCCCGTTTGTGGTCTCTGCGGTCCTCCCCTCCAGCATTACGGTTTCTAGGTAGGGGGTAGTATGCTAGGGTTCGTCCCACACTATGTAGTCCCTCAGGGGTGGTGTAGTTTGCCATGGAAACTGAATTGTTTGAAGGAGCCCTGCTCCCTTCCTGGATTTCGGAGAACTGGGTGGGGTGTCCTGCAGATGATGGGTGTGTCTCCAGAGGCTGCCTGTCGGTTCTGGGAGGTGACAGCCGAAGGAGGTATGTTTTGTGGCGGGTTTCCGACCCCCCTTTCTTTTGTCCGCCGAGGTGGCTCGGTAGATGTGAGGATGAGGGGACGAAGTTATGGCCCTTCCATGCCTTCTAGTGATTGTCCCTCTGCTGTCCCTCTTTTTTTCTTTTCTTCTTTCTTTTTTTCTTTAAAATAGCAAGAAAGAAGCACCACTATCATAGAGTCTTTGCTCTGTGATAACCCTCCTCCTCCCAGTCCCCTTTCTGTTTCCACATCCTATTCTGACCCGGCTTCATTATTGGGCCATTCTCTAGACTTTTCTCATACCCTGTACCTTCTTCTGGTGATGCTTCGTCACCAACTCCAGGTGCTGAGGCACCACCCATTTCTGTTAATGCCTCTGCCTCTTGCACGCCTTTAACAACATGTCCGGTTTCCCTGAATATGGTGCGACGGTTTTTGGATCGCCCACCTCCCTCAGATTGGACCGCCCACGATACTACTTCTAAACGTTCCAGACGACCTACTGACGACGGTTCTTCGATGTCTACCCAAAAACGACCTATGCGACACCCACTTCCTTTGCACACCATATTTACAAGTACGCAGTGGACTAAATTCTTTTCCCTACAACCGACATCTCCAACTGATTATCTTTCTGATCATAGTATTGGTTAAGTTTTTTTACGACACATTGGCCAAAATATATCCTTTCACGCTTTTTGAAATGGTACACGTGTCGTTACAGTTCAGAATTCAGAACAAGCACATGATCTTTCCCATATAACTTCCATAGATAACATTCCAGTCACAGTTCATAAGCACGCTACTCTCAGTTCTTGCAGTGGTACAGTGGTTTTACCACGTACCATTATACAGAGTGATTTTTCTGCTTTGCTGCGATGATATTTTGGAGAAATTAGCCCTTCAGGACCTTTCTATTCTCAAAGTGGTTACATATGTCCTGCCTGCTCATGGGCGGAGGCGCTTATCTAGTAACATCACCCGCTTAACCTTAGACTGCCGTGAATTCCCATCCTCCTTTTGCATTGCAGGCCATCGCCTAGAGGTCCAAAAAGTAGTCCCTACTCCCTAATAGTGTCGTAATTGCTGGTGCTTCAGACACCCCACTAAATATTGCAGATCTGTGGTGGAGTGCCCAGCCTGCAGTGTCGCAGATCATGCTGATACATCTTTCAGCCTTCCCCCCCTCTTGTCTCAATTGCAATGAATCTCATCCATCTTGTTTACGCCGTTGTCAAGTCTATCATAATGAACGAGAAATCTGTTTTCTTTAGGAGAGTGAAGGCCTTACACTATGGCTGTCTCTCAGCTCCACCTTCAGGGAAATCTTACTCATGTTCCTTATTCTGGAGAAGCTCGGAGACCTCGAACCTTGACAGTCCTCCTGCCTACCAGCTCTTCTGCTACCATGCCTTCCGGGGGCAACGACGATTCTAATTCTTTTGCTGTTCTATCCTCTGAAACTCCTACCTCCGAACCTCTTCCTACTCTAAGACTTCATCTCGCTCAGTAGTTTCTCGGTCTACGAGACCTTGCAAGTCTACACCTTCTTGGCATCTATCACCTGTGAAGTTGAATATATCTTCTACCTTTGTACCTAGTTCTTACCCCCTTTCTAACTCTCACACGAAGATGAAGTTTCACCCCCCTCATGTAGTCCCCTCTTCTCCTGTTTCCCCCCAGTCTTCTTCCCTAGTTACCTTCCTCTCCTGTTTCACTGCAGGACTCTTCGGCCCCCCACCAACGCATCTCCCCAGGTTTGTACTCCAAACTCCTCTCAGACCTCTTTGGTTGCCTCCATAGTTATCCCGATCTCTACTTGCTCTACCTCACCTGTCTCTGAAATCATGGTATTGGCATCTCCCTTATCCACTGAGACACTTGACACTATCTCCAACTATACTGCTGAGACGATACCCTCGATGGACACCATCGGGCTTTCTTCTACCCCTGCTTTTTCACGACCCTTACAACAATCTTTTCCTTCACAGAATTCTGATTTCTTCTTGCTTACATGCTTACCGTTGCCCCCCACACATTGACTTCACCTGATGCTTCTCATTGTTGACATACCTGTCTTTGTAAATAATGTCTTATTTACAATGGAATATTCGTGGCCTCAGGGGTAATCAGGGAGAACTCCAGGTGTTGCTCTCCCAGTTTTCCCCAATATGTGTCGGGTTACAACAGCCCAAAATTCGTTCAGCTGTTATTCGTCCCATTGTGGGCTCTGTTCCATTCTTCTGATCCCTTTCCTAATGAATCATTTAACGAGAGCGCCCTTTTTGTGCACGTTTGTATACCATATCAACAAGTTTTTGTTTGTTCTCTGCTGCATTGTACTGCAGCTTGTATTTATGTACACAGATGGTATACAGTTTGGTCTCTATATCTTTCCCCCTCCCGTGCATTCTGTATCTCGGATATTGCCTTTTTGATCTCTTCTCTACCGCCACCCATCTTGTTAGGTGATTTTAGCGCTCACCATCACCTGTGGTGAGAGTCCCACTGTGACTCGTGGTGATCAGTTGGAGACTCTTCCTCTTCACGTTTTAAACACGGGTGCTCCCACCCATCTTGACTCTCACACTCAGTCTCTCTCTTACATTGGTCTTTCTATCTATTCCTCGTCAATTGCACTTGATTACTCTTTGTCTATTCTCTCAGATTTACACGACAGTGATCACTTTCCAATTCTTTTTACTTCAACTACATATTCCCGACCGCTTCATAGCCCTCGTTGGAAATTTGCATAAGCAAACTGAGACTTATACTCTCATCTTACTATCTTTTGTGAGGACCCCCTTTCGCCCTCTATTGATGAACTGGTACACCAGTTCTCGACCTTAGTTTTCACTGCAGCGTCATGTTTTATTCCTCAAACCTCAGGCAGGCATTCCCAGACATGCATGCCTTGGTGGTCTTCTGCGTGTGCCTGTGCAGTGCGTTTGAAACGTGCTGTGTGGGGCCGTTATCGATATAATCAGAGCTCAGAACGTCTTTTGGATTTTAAGTGGGCATGGGCAGTTGCTCACCGCATCATATGTGATGCTAAATGCACTTGTTGGCAAGACTACGTGTCTACCATTACCTTGTCTTTACCTATGTGTACGGTTTGGAAGATGGTACAGAGTTGTGTGGCAACTACACTCCGGACCCAGGTCCTGTTTTGCGGGTTGCTGGTTTTAGTGTTGCAGAACCTCTTGAAGTAGCCATGGAAATCGGGAACCGTCTTGTCCGTGTCTTCCAAGGGCTTCATCTTTGTCTGCCAAGGAACAATTACCCTTGGATTTCTCCTCTAATGAAATGGAGCGGTATAACGTACTTTTCACTCTCCTAGAACTAGAATCCACGCTTTCCGCTTGCCAGCCGTCGGCAGCTGGGCCTGATGATATTCATATCAGTATGCTACATCTGCATTCTACATCCCTTACAGTCCTTTTATGTATTTTCAATCTTATTTGGATGCGAGGGGTTCTCCCTCAATGGAAATCTGCCATTGTCCTACCGTTTTGCAAACCAGGCACCTCGGGGCTTGATACTTCTCACGTCCCATTGCTGTGACCAGTTTAGTCTGCAAGGTGGTGGAGTGATTGGTAAATAGACGTCTGATATGGTATTTGGAGACTCACAATAGTCTTTCTCCTCGCCAATATGGCTTTCACAAGGGCCGCTCTACTTTGGACTCCTTGCTCCACTTAGATACGTATGTGTGAAATGCCTTTTCTAACAAACACTTCGTGTTAGCAGTCTTTTTTGATCTTGAGAAGGCATATGACTCCACTTGGAGGTATAACATTTTAGCCCACTCCTTAGGCCTCTGCAGTAATCTACCAACCTTCCTTTCTGCTTTCTTATCTGACAGACATTTTCGTAGCTCTGTTGGTGCCTCGCTTTCCTCAGACTTTGTACAAGCCGAGGGATTCTCACAAGGTTGTGTCCTTAGCACTACCCTTTTTCTCATAGCTACAAATGACCTACCTTCTGTTCTTCCACCGTGTATTTGGTCGTCACTTTATGTGGATGATTTTGCTATAGCTTACTCAGGTGCTGACTGTCGCCTGGTAGCGGCCTCCCTTCAAGATGCGATTGACCGAGTTTCCTATTCGACTACTTCTCATGGCTTTAAATTTTCTAGGACGAAAACCCGTTTTATCACCTTCACTAGACGTCCTCTTGACTCAGATATTTCATTGTATTTAAACAGCTCGCATATCCCAGAATGTGATACGATCAAGTTTCTTGGTCTTCTCTTCGATCACCGGTTGACATGGAAACCTCACATTTCCTCTTTGAAGGCAACTTGGAATGGTCGGTTGAATCTCCTTAAAATTCTCTCGCATCATTCATGGGGAGCAGATCGCCGAACTCTCCTCCATTTGCATTCCACCCTAGCTTAATTATGGCGACAAAGTCTATTCTGCAACTTCTCCTACAACTTTTTCTAAGTTAGATCCCCTTCATCATCAGGGCCTACGTTTATGCCTTGGTGCTTTTCTTCATCCTCTGTTGAAAGTCTCTATGCAGAGGCGAATGTTCCTTCCTCAGCTGATCGTCGTGATGCTTATTGTCTTCGTTCCTTTGTCAGCGCTCATGATCTTCGTATTTCTTCTATGTATAGACTGATCTCAGTCGTTAGTAGTAGCCCATTGCTTGTTCGGCGCCCCTGCCTACTTTGACCGTTTTCTCTTTGACTTCACTCCAATCTTCTCTCTAGTTGCCTCCCTTGTATGTTCATTTAAGATCTGCCTTTTTCCTTCCCCCTTGGGAAGCTCCGACGGTTCATGTCTGTTCTCCCCCACTACCGTGCGACAAAGCTTTCCTACCTGTGACTGCTTCTCGCTCTCTTTTTCTCGATCACTTCCGGTCACATGCTCATGCCGTCGATGTTTATACAGATGGTTCTAAATCATATGACGGTGTTGGGTTCGCGGTGGTGTTCCCTGACGATGTTGTCCGAGGTCATTTGTTATACTCGGTTAGTATTTTTACTGCCGAGTTCTATGCTATCCTCATAGCGCTTCTCCGTATTATATATGTCTCCTTCGACGTTTCTGATCATTTCGAATTCCTTCAGCGCTTTACAAGCCATTAAACAATTTGATTTCCTTCATCCATTGGTCATTCGTATTCAACTATGGTTGCGTCGTGTGGCTAGGAAAAACAAAGATGTCGTTTTCTGTTGGGTTCCTGGACACATTGATGTACAGGGTAATGAACAGGCGGATGCTGCTGCGCGGTCAGTGGTGCACAATCTTCCAGTTTCCTATAGAGGTATTCCGTTCAGGGATTATTTGTCATCTCTGCTTGTCTTCATGGCCGTTGGCCACAATGGTGGTCGGACATATGCCACAACAAATTGCACTCTATTAAACCGCTTTTTGGTTTGTGGCCATCTTGTCACCACCGTTGCCGTACTCGGGAGACTGCGTTCTCCCATCTCCACATCGGCCTTACCACATACTCGCCTTACCCATGGGTATCTCATGAAACGACACCCTATTCCTATCTGTGAGGTTTGTCAGGTCCCTATTTCGGGTCTTCATTTTCTTGTCAATTGCCAGGTTTACCAGCGACCTTGCAGAATTTACCTCCAACAACACCCACGTTCTACCACTCTTACCTTATCTTCCCTTCTTGCTGACGGTCCTCCCTTTGACTTACAATCGCTTTTTGACTTTTTGTCAGCAACTGCTGACAGTTTAGCACTTTCTTTGATTATAACAATATTATTATTATATAACGGGATTATTTGGTAGTATGGTAGCGGGAGTAAATGATAACTTCTTCTTCGGAGGCTTCTTATTTTATTGTTAAGTGTCGTAGTGGGTACACAGGCTTGTGTGTTTGTGCCCATGGCCCAGGCAGGGCCATCCCACGAGAGAGAGCTGGGAGTACTTGTGTCTTCCTGCTAGGCCGCTGTGAGAGTGAGAGCGGGGCAAGGGCCGGCAGGCTGGCGTGCCCACCGAGAGGCCTGGCTACAGAGGGCAACACTTGAGTGGCGCAAAATATGAACTAAGCTGGCAGACAGCATGGGCTGTCTGTGCAGACAGTACAGGCTGTCTACATACGCTCGGCCACTTCCGTGCGTCGTCCCGACGCGACAATACTGGTGGTAAAAGAAACTCGGTCTCTCTCTCGTAGGAACAGGGCACAGAACACAAAATAAAAAAAACATATATATATATACATATGAACATGGAAAAAAAAACTTCCTACAGGGAGGGAAGAAAAAAACATGTGGGGTGTGCTGAACATCGTGGTCATAGGCAGTGAGCGTCGAAGGGCATCACTGCACGCCTTCCTGCATCTGGACAGATACTGCAACACAGGAGACATCGCTGCGGCTGAGCTGTGACGTAACAGGGCACGGTCTCCTCTGGAATGGTGAAGCAGTCATCGTAGGAGTCGCTGCAGGTTTCACTCAACCTGGGGCACGGCATGCTGGTGCCCTCGAGTGAGGCGTCGACAAAACTCGGCAACTGGGCAGGACTTCTGGCAAGCGACTCAGGAGGACACTTCTCGACTGGTACTATCGCTGGGCTGTCACTGCCGGCGAGCGTGCAGCGAGTTGTGAAGCGAGTCGTGGCAGAGACGACTGGGCGAAACATCTGGGAGTCGTAACATCATACACCAGACTGCAGTGAGAGAGCTAGCAGTCAAAGTGACATCTTCTTTGTGCAGGCTGCTCACTGAAGCTTGTGACACGAGGCTCACACAGCGTGTCATTCTCTCGACAGTTGGAGTTATAGCAGAGGTTAGTCTAAGCATCCCCAAACTTGTTTCTCTACATATAACTGCACTCTGACGGTCTGGAGGTGAAGTGAAACAAATCTCGATGGGAATCGTAGCAGGTACGATTCTGCAGAACATCACGAGCGGTGAGCATAAAAGCTTTCTGTACAAGAGGGCTCGGTCATTCAGGGGCTGAGTAGATCAGCTGTCAAACGCACTGGCCACACGGGTGACTTAGCACAGTGGTGCTACTCAGGTCTGGCTCAGACCTCACTGGACACACGGAAACTACACACCCACGGTACATACAGTACAACATGGCTTAAACTAGCAAATGATGCTTTTCTGTGCATAAAACTGACTCTAAGACATACTAAAATGTGAGAACACTGACTGTGAGGAATTAATTAGCACACGACATATATCTTCTCTTAAGTCTTCTCGACAATATTTTAATAATTACTGAACACTCGATGGTGACATCAAGTGATGTCAGGCGTGATGACGTCAGCAGCACTGTGACGTCAGCAGACATCTCGAGGTGACGTCAGGCAGACATCGTGAGGTGACGTCAGCAGACATCGTGACGTCATGAAGTCGGGCAGCATCGTCGGTGACGTCGATGTGATGCAGGCAGCAGACCACAGCATGAGGCCTGGGACATCTGGTAACTCACGTGGCTGGTAAATCCACGTGACATCGCCCACACCCACGTGGCGTCAGGATCCATGTGGTGTCGTGATCTACGTGGCATGCTGATCCACGTATCTTCGAGTGGCCTCGGGCACTCGGATACACAGTTCTGGCAATGAATTCACACGGAAAACAGCAGAAAACACAGCAGAGGGAGTGGGCAGTGGCGAGTGTATGGTAGACGGGTGAGCGTGAGTAGGGCGAGCATGGGCAAGGTGAGGAACGGCCACTTCCTCTCCTCCTCCCCCACCCACAAACACGTGGAGAAGCTCACACTGGATGCAGAAATCACCACGAAACTCACCTCTGGCTTGCTGAAACAGCTGTGCTGAGCTGAACAACAACAGCAACATACAAGTGACACTGAACACGTGACTTGAGAAACAGCGTGGGACACTGTAGCGTGGGACGCTGTAGCGTGGGGTCACTTACAATTCTCGGAGAAATTCGGTAAATTTCGGCTGGATCCTGCTTGTACCTGCGTCTGGATGCTCAAAAGTGCAGACACGACATCAGGATAACTCGTTGAGAGACGGATGCTTCTTGTATGGGATGATGAAGTGAAGATGACTTCATACCTCTTCCTTCCTCTCTCAGGGCAAACACACTGCTGCGACCACCGCTTTCCACCATTTATAATGGGATTATTTGTTTGGTAGTATGGTAGCGGGGTTCAAATAATATACTTCTTTGGAGGCTTCTTTGTTTATTGTTAAGTGTCGTGGTAGGTACACAGGCTTGTGTGTTTGTGCCCATGGCCCGGGCAGGACCATCCCACGAGAGAGAACTGGGAGTACTTGTGTCTTCCTGCTAGGCCACTGTGAGAGTGAGAGTGGGGCAAGGGCGGGCAGGCTGGCGTGCCCACCGAGAGGCCTGGCTACAGAGGGCAACACTTGAGTGGCGCGAAATATGAACTAAGCTGGCAGACAGCATGGGCTGTCTGTGCAGACAGTACAGGCTGTCTACAATTATTATTATTATTATTATTATTATTATTATTGTTATTATTATTATTATAAAAAAGCGCTAAACCTACAAGGGCCATAGTATTTACACATGTTTCCATTTTCCTGACAAGTTGAATGAACTTAAGTTCAGAAAAAGTCCTCATCTAAATTCTCAGGGTTTTTTCTAATAAAATACTAATTAGAAAGTTATATACTAAGTTATATACTAAGTTATATACTAAGTTATATACTAAGTTATATACTAAGTTTTAAAAATAGCATAGACAAATACACGAGTGACTGTGAGCTAAACCTGACTAGCTTATAGAGAAATGGTTCAAAGAACCGACAAGTTGATAAATTAGACAGATGTTCAACACTTGGGTATCTTTATTGAGGAAACGTTTCGCCCACACAGTGGCTTCATCAGTCCTATACAAAGAATGAAGATCAGAAGGGGTTTGAGGTAATTAGTCCCTGCTCCTTCATATTCTTATGCATTTTATCCAACATTTGAGTGTATTCAGCAGCTCTGGAGTCACTTACATATTTCCATAGTAATTTTACTAGGAATTCTCGCCTGTTCGAATCATGTTGTGGACTGAGGGATAATGTGAGTCACGAAAGCCCTAGCAATTTCACTATTTTTTCCACAGTGGTTATTCTGCATATCGTGATATCACCTGTTTACTGTGATATTATTGCATATAGGCCGCTGGAGGCCTAAACGAAGATGTGAAATGATTTTCTTGTACACTTCTAGGGCCGAACCTTTATCTAAGCAATTAAAACTAACGTTTGTTAAATTAGATCACTTCAGAAACTGACACTTAGGAGAGAGGAATTTAGGACGACGTTTCGGTCCCTTCTGGACCACTGACAATGGTCCAGCATGGACCGAAATGTGGCTATAAGGGTCCACTTATGTGTGTGTAGTTCTTGGTTCATTGTTCCAGCCACAGTATTGTTTCTGTATATTTTTTCTCAGTCATATCAAACCTGATTGCCTTCCATTTTCCATTTCACTGTGGACCAATAGGCCTGCTAGTATAGGCCAATAGGCCTGCTAGTATAGGGCAATAGACCTGCTAGTATAGGCCAGTAGACCTTCTAGTATAGGCCAATAGGCCTGCTAGTATAGGCCAATACGCCTGCTGCAGTGTTCCTCCATTCTCACGTTCTTATGTACCTGTATAATTATCGCTTCGTAAATATAAATTCACTTACGTTCACCTAATGCTATCTAGACTCTAGAATCTAGAATCTAGAATCTAGAATCTAGAATCTAGAATCAATGTTATCTAGAATCAAGAAAAAGTTCGTCTTTTTAAATCAATAACAAAAAGGCACAATACTGTGACTGGAACAGTACACCTTCACTACTACTACTACTACTACTACTACTACTACTACTAATACTACTACTGCTACTACTACTACTACTATACTACTACCTCCTGCCTATATATACCCATCCTGCTCTCCATTTCGTTACTGTGACTTTGTAAATGGTCCAAGTCGAACCAAAATGTCGTCGTAAGCTCCTCTCTTCGTTTTTTTTGATCGTGCAGAAATCAACGAAGCTTAATGAGTGGAGAAACACACGTTCTTTTAGGGGACAGGCTGTCTGCTGGCATGAAGGGAACTTCCCCGTTCCTCTGACCCTTAAACTTAAAAAATCTGGGGAAAAAATGAACCTGGAGGAGGGAGAGAAGGGAGGAAAAGAAGACGTCGCCTTTTATGTTTTTTCTGTCTGAGATCAAAAGTGTGCTGAAGAATAGGGGCTTGTCAGGGTTTGTGCCTTGTTGCCACTGAAGGGCTCTCGTTCCAAGGACTGGGAACAGCCATTGTCTTCCTTGGATTATATGTTGTGTCTTCAGAATAATATGAAGTATGAGTTCTTATTATGGTTAGACACTTGTGTAACAGTTATCTGTCTTTACTGCAGAAGTCCTTCGTCAACTAGAGGCTTCCACAGTCCGGTACAGAGATGAATGGTTGAAGATCAGGAGTTTGACGTAATCAGTCCCTCAGCCTGGAGCTAAAGTGATCGCTTGTATTTCCGTCTACGCAATAGGTTTCATCAGTCTAGTACAGAAAAGTAAGCAGAAGCAGTAGAGATGCTGGTATTATATGCTAGTTGCCTATTCATTTCTGGTTTATCTCCTAGTCTATTCCTGTGAGACTCAGTAGTTTGTGTCCTTGAAATGTTTATCTTCGAGTGAATGTTAATTTTAACCTTGCTGCCTCAGCTTTGTGTCTCTCGCAGCTTCCATCACATGTAGGTTTAGCGAGGTGTGTACTCACCTAGCTGTAGTTGCAGGGGTCGTTTCATAGCTCCTGGCCCCTCTTCTTCACTGGTCCACTAGAACCACTCTCTCCCTGTGTGTGCACTCTCTTAGCTGTAGTTGCAGGGGTCGTTTCATAGCTCCTGGCCCCTCTTCTTCACTGGTCCACTATGACCACTCTCCCTGTGTGTGTACTCTCCTAGCTGTAGTTGCAGGGGTCGATTCATAGCTCCTGGCCCCTCTTCTTCACTGGTCCACTATGACCACTCTCCCTGTGTGTGTACTCACCTAGTTGTAGTTGCAGGGGTCGATTCATAGCTCTTGGCCCCTCTTCTTCACTAGTCTACTAGGTCCACTCTCTCCCTGTGTGTTTACTCACCTACTTGTACTCACCTAGTTATGGCTGCAGGGGTCGATTCACATCTCCTGGCCCCACCTCTTCACTGGCCGCTACGGGGCCACTCTTCCTGCTCCATGAGCTTTATCATACCTCTTCTTAAAGCTGTGTGTATGTGTGCGTGTTTATATACATCGTAATTCAGTCAGTATAGTATATATGATAATATTAGCGTTGCTGTGCTCCTCCTGCCTGCAATCTTGCAGCTCCAGAGAAGAGTTTAAGGTATGTTTGTGTTGCACAGGTCACCTGGATCACAAGTTGCTGCCGACAATACTGCATCACAGCGCCCAGAGTCACGAGAAAAAATTCATGAGTATTGTAGCAGAATTCTGCCCTCGGGACACGAGGAAAGAGCAGAGGAAGAGAAGGAGGAAGAGAAGGAGGAGGAGGAGAAAGAGGAAGAGGAGAGGGAAGAGGCGAAGGCGAAGAAACGAGAAGAGGCGATAGATGTGAACTGGGAGATGAAATAAAAGGAGAGAGAGTGAGAAATGTAGATAGGAAGAGTGAGGAAGTAAGAATTAAAATAAGACAGAAGACCAAGAGATAAATAAAGCATATATATATATATATATATATATATATATATATATATATATATATATATATATATATATATATATATATATATATATATATATATATATATATATATATATATATATATATATATATGGCTGAAGGAGATTCGAACCTACGAACCATAGGACAAGGTACGCAGTGCTTTACCAATCTACCCACACTGGACAATACCTTGGCGTGCAGCTTGCGCTACACGTTTGATCCAAGGCAGCCAGCTTTCAGGGAGAAGGCTTACAGCTTTTCATCTCATCCCCTGCATGCATCAGCCTTATTAAAGATTTAACAATGCAAGGAATTCGCAAGAGCAGGCGAAATATACACAAACACTGATCTCTGACTGAAGGAGGTGGCTGCCTTGGATCAGCGTGTAGCGCAAGCTGCACGCCAAGGTATTGTCCAGTGTGGGTAGATTGGTAAAGCACTGCGTACCTTGTCCTAAGGTTCGTAGGTTCGAGTTTCCTTCAGCCAGAGATCAGTGTTTGTGCATATTTCGCCTGCTCTCGCGAATTCCTTGCATATATAAGATAAGATAAGATAAGATAAGATTTCGTTCGGATTTTTAACCCCGGAGGGTTAGCCACCCAGGATAACCCAAGAAAGTCAGTGCGTCATCGAGGACTGTCTAACTTATTTCCATTGGGGTCCTTAATCTTGTCCCCCAGGATGCGACCCACACCAGTCGACTAACACCCAGGTACCTATTTGCTGCTAGGTGAACAGGACAACAGGTGTAAGGAAACGTGTCGGAATGTTTCCACCCGCCGGGAATCGAACCCGGGCCCTCCGTGTGTGAACCGGGAGCTTTAGCCACCAGGTGTGTGTGTGTGTGTGTGTGTGTGTGTGTGTGTGTGTGTGTGTGTGAGGGAGAGATCAGTATATTTCTGCCAAATTCAGAGACCCTCTTCAGGTAGCTTAAACCAATAAGCCTACTTCAATGTTCCTTTTTTCACGAGAGCATCACCGGTGGCATCTGCAGTAGGACAAAGGACCTCCCACTCCTGCAGACCTCTTACAGACCTCCTGCAGACCTGCAGACCTTCTGCAGACCTCCTGCAGACCTCCTGCAGAAAATCTTGTATGCAGTATCTCCTGACTATCACCGTCTGAGGTCATATAATACTGGGCAAATTTTATCACCAGTGTTTCTCCCCCAGCAGATTTTGGTTCTGGAATTTTCTTTCGATCAGTTTGCCCTCTTTGCCAAAGACATACCCATTCTTGAAGCTGTTTGCATGGTAACAACCTTCTTTGCGTTCCAGTGTTCTTAAGAATCACTGGGAAAATCCACAGCTTATTTCCGCTGCGCACTCACTTACTCCATCTAAAAAATATAATTTACATGTATTTTAAACATTTGAACCTAAAATAAATACCGAGGAACACTATATTAGGCTTACTGGATCATATTTACATCCAGCCTAACAGTATAATAAATTGAAGTAAGCCTACTGGCCCGTATTAGGCAGATCACACTCAAAGAATACCACTCAAAGAGATGAAATTGGTATACCATGCAACCGGCCCTAGAGAGGATCAGTATACCCGGTTAATAGCAGTAAAAGGCAGAGCCAGACACAGTACCTTGATCTCAACACACGAACGGTTGCAACATGCAGGTCATTATTGCTTCCACCTCGAGGTCTTCTTGCAAGAAATGTCCTGGAAAAATAAGGATTTACCCATAAGATGTAACAGGTGCCTTCACGTAGCTTCCAGTGAAGCGTAGAGGTCGCGCAGAGCGCACAGGCGCTTAATTAGCAATGCTACGCGCTCTAAAACAAGATCTCCGTTTAAAGCGTCATAGAATCTCGGTTTCCATTTCGCATTACCACTGCTGCTGCTGCCTCATCATCATAATAATAATTTAAAGCATGTGGGCTTAAAATATGACCGTGATATATCGCAGCTAATGACACAAGAATGATAGCGTGATAGCACTCGGGTATCGTAGTTATAGAGAAGCGGGTATCGTAATTATAAAGAAGCTCGTTCACACGTCTATTAAATGTAATTTAACTCTGGTATTGTACAATATACAATCATGTCTAAACTGGATATCCTTAACCTAACTCACCAGAATATCAAATATATTCTTTGTATACTAAACACATGAATTCCACCTCCATGAGGAACTGGGACAGAATTCTTTCTTTGTAAGTCATACGTGTTGTAAGAGGCGACTAAAATGCCGGGAGCATAAGGCTAGTAACCCCCTTCTGTTGTATATATTACTGAAGCTAAAAATCTAAGGTTTTGTGTTTCTTTTTGGGCCACCCTGCCTCGGTGGGATACTGTCGACTTGTTAAAAGCAGATATATACATATATATACATATACACTGTACTCCCACCTCTAGGACTGTAACATCCTCACTCATCCTTCAGAGTACACACCTGTACTTCCCACCTCCAGGACTGTAACATCCTCACTCATCCTTCAGAGTACAGACCTGTACTTCCCACCTCCAGGACTGTAACATCCTCACCCATCCTTCAGAGTACAGACACTGTACTTCCCACCTCCAGGACTGTAACATCCTCACTCATCCTTCAGAGTACAGACACTGTACTTCCCACCTCCAGGACTGTAACATCCTCACCCATCCTTCAGAGTACAGACACTGTACTTCCCACCTCCAGGACTGTAACATCCTCACCCATCCTTCAGAGTACAGACACTGTACTTCCCACCTCCAGGACTGTAACATCCTCACTCATCCTTCAGAGTACAGACCTGTACTTCCCACCTCCAGGACTGTAACATCCTCACTCATCCTTCAGAGTACAGGCACTGTACTTCCCACCTCCAGGACTGTAACATCCTCACTCATCCTTCAGAGTACACACCTGTACTTCCCACCTCTAGGACTGTAACATCCTCACTCATCCTTCAGAGTACAGACCTGTACTTCCCACCTCCTGGACTGTAACATCCTCACCCATCCTTCAGAGTACAGACACTGTACTTCCCACCTCCAGGACTGTAACATCCTCACCCATCCTTCAGAGTACAGACACTGTACTTCCCACCTCCAGGACTGTAACATCCTCATCCTTCAGAGTACAGACCTGTACTTCCCACCTCCAGGACTGTAACATCCTCACTCATCCTTCAGAGTACAGGCACTGTACTTCCCACCTCCAGGACTGTAACATCCTCACTCATCCTTCAGAGTACACACCTGTACTTCCCACCTCTAGGACTGTAACATCCTCACTCATCCTTCAGAGTACAGACCTGTACTTCCCACCTCCAGGACTGTAACATCCTCACCCATCCTTCAGAGTACAGACACTGTACTTCCCACCTCCAGGACTGTAACATCCTCACTCATCCTTCAGAGTACAGACACTGTACTTCCCACCTCCACCACTGTAACATCCTCACCCATCCTTCAGAGTACAGACACTGTACTTAACACCTCCACCACTGTAACATCCTCACCCATCCTTCAGAGTACAGACACTGTACTTCCCACCTCCACCACTGTAACATCCCCACCCATCCTTCAGAGTACAGACACTGTACTTCCCACCTCCACCACTGTAACATCCTCACCCATCCTTCAGAGTACAGACACTGTACTTCCCACCTCCACCACTGTAACATCCTCACCCATCCTTCAGAGTACAGACACTGTACTTCCCACCTCCACCACTGTAACATCCTCACCCATCCTTTAGAGTACAGACACTGTACTTCCCACCTCCACCACTGTAACATCCCCACCCATCCTTCAGAGTACAGACACTGTACTTAACACCTCCACCACTGTAACATCCTCACCCATCCTTCAGAGTACAGACACTGTACTTCCCAACTCCACCACTGTAACATCCTCACCCATCCTTCAGAGTACAGACACTGTAAAGAAACAGATCTATTAAGCAGACAAGAAGAAACAAGACAGCAACTGCAGTCTTGCTGTTGCTGTCGCTGTTGCATCTTCGTAATAATGAGTTCCTGGCTGTTTGTCACTGAGTTAATTACTAGTGAAGGTAATTTCACCTGGCTTTCATCAGTGCTATTTTCCAGCCGCTGCCTCACGTCGCTATCTTCTGGCTAAGTGAAGGAATCTAAGCAACACCTGTCTGTGTAGATAATAATGTGTGTGTGTGTGTGTGTGTGTGTGTGTGTGTGTGTGTGTGTGTACTCACCTATTTGTACTCACCTATTTGTGGTTGCAGGGGTCGATTCACAGCTCCTGGCCCCGCCTCTTCGCTGATTGCTACTAGGTCCTCTCTCTCCCTGCCCCATGAGCTCTATCATACCTCGCCTTAAAACTATGTATGGTTCCTGCCTCCACTACCTCACTTTCTAGGCTATTCCATGGTCTTACTACTCTATGACTGAAGAAATACTTCCTAACATCCCTTTGATTCATCTGAGTCTTCAACTTCCAATTGTGACCTCTTGTGTCTGTGTCCCATCTCTGAACATCCCGTCTTTGTCCACCTCGTCTATTCCGCGCAGTATTTTATATGTCGTTATCATGTCTCCCCTGACCCTCCTGTCCTCCAGTGTCGTCAGGCCGATTTCCCTCAACCTTTCTTCATAGGACAATCCCCGTAGCTCTGGGACTAGTCTTATTGCAAACCTTTGCACTTTCTCTAATTTCTTGACGTGCTTGACTAGGTGTGGATTCCAAACTGGTGCTGCATACTCCAGTATGGGCCTGACGAAGATGGTATACAGAGTCTTAAACGAATCCTTACTGAGGTATCGGAACGCTATCCGTAGGTTTGCCAGGCGCCCGTATGCTGCAGCAGTTATCTGATTGATGTGCGCCTCAGGAGATATGCTCGGTGTTATACTTACCCCCAGATCTTTTTCCTTGAGTGAGGTTTGCAGTCTTTGGCCATCTAAACTATATTGTGTCTGCGGTCTTCTTTGCTCTTCCCCAATCTTTATGACTTTGCATTTGGCAGGGTTAAATTCAAGGAGCCAGTTGCTAGACCAGGCTTGTAGCCTGTCCAGGTCTCTTTGTAGTCCTGCCTGATCCTCGTCCGATTTGATTCTTCTCATTAACTTCACATCATCTGCAAACAAGGACACTTCTGAGTCTATCCCTTCCGTTATGTCGTTCACATATACCAAGAACAGCACAGGTCCTAGGACTGACCGCTGTGGAACCCCGCTTGTCACAGGCGCCCACTCTGACACCTCGTCGCGTACCATGACTCGTTGTTGCCTCCCTGTCAGATATTCTCTGATCCATTGCAGTGCCTTTCCTGTTATGTGTGCCTGGTCCTCTAGCTTTTGCAGTAACCTCTTGTGAGGAACTGTGTCGAAGGCCTTCTTGCAGTCCAAAAATATGCAGTCGATTCACCCCTCTCTCTCTTGTCTTACTTCTGTCACCTTGTCATAAAACTCTAGTAGGTTTGTGACACAGGATTTTCCTTCCCAGAAACCGTGCTGGTTGTCAATTATACACTTGTTTCTTTCCAGGTGCCCCACCACTCTCCTCCTGATGATCTTCTCCATGACCTTGCATACTATACACGTTAGTGATACAGGTCTGTAGTTTAGTGCCTCATGTCTGTCTCCCTTTTTAAAAATTGGGACTACATTTGCCCTTTTCCATACCTCAGGGAGTTGCCCAGTTTCAAATGATGTGTTGAAGATTTTTGTTAATGGCTCACACAATATTTCTGCTCCCTCTTTAAGGACCCATGGAGAGATGTTGTCTGGTCCCACCGCCTTTGAGGTGTCAAGTTCGCATAGCAGCTTCTTCACCTCCTCCTTGGTTATATGTACCTCATCTAGCACTTGCTGGTGTGCCCCCCTGTTCTGATTTCTTGGAGTCCTACTGGTTTCCACTGTAAATACCTCTTTAAATCTTGTGTTGAGCTCCTGACATAAATCTTGGTCGTTTCTTGTGAATTCCCCATCACCCTTCCTCAGTCTGATTACCTGGTCATTGACTGTTGTTTTCCTCCTGATGTGGCTGTACAACAGCTTCGGATCAGTCTTTACTTTTGATGCTATGTCATTTTCATATTGTCTCTGAGCCTCCCTTCTTATCTGTGCATATTCGTTTCTGGCTCTTCGGCTGATTTCTTTATTTTCCTGAGTTCTCTGTCTTCTGTACCTTTTCCATTCTCTAGTACACCTAGTTTTTGCCTCCCTACACCTTTGGGTGAACCAAGGACTCGTTCTGTTCTTCCCATTATTTCTGTTTCCCTTGGGAACAAACCTCTCCTCTGCCTCCTTGCATTTTGTTGCTACATAGTCCATCATTTCTTGTACTGGTTTTCCTGTCAGTTCCCTCTCCCACTGAATGTCTTGAAGGAAGTTCCTCATGCCTGAGTAGTTCCCCCTTTTGTAGTTTGGTTTTTCCCAGCCTATTCCTGCTACTCTCTCCACTTGGAGCTCAACTATGTAGTCGAAGCACAGAACCACATGATCACTAGCTCCCAGGGGCCTTTCATACATGATACCCTCGATGTCCGAACTACTCATGGTGAATACAAGATCCAACCTTGCTGGTTCATCCTCTCCTCTCTCTCTGGTAGTGTCTCTAACATGTTGATGCATGAGGTTTTCCAGTACCACATCCATCATCTTGGCTCTCCATGTTTCGGGACCCCCATGGGGCTCCAGGTTTTCCCAGTCAATCTCCTTGTGATTGAAATCACCCATAACTAGTAACTTTGCTCCCCCCATGTGTGCTCTCCTGGCCACCTCGGCTAGTGTGTCGATCATTGCTCTGTTGCTCTCATCGTGTGTGTGTGTGTGCGCGCGCGTGTGTACTCACCTCACCTAGTTGAGGTTGCGGGGGTCGAGTCCGAGCTCCTGGCCCCGCCTCTTCACTGATCGCTACTAGGTCACTCTCCCTGAGCCGTGAGCTTTATCATACCTCTGCTTAAAGCTATGTATGGATCCTGCCTCCACTACATCGCTTCCCAAACTATTCCACTTACTGACTACTCTGTGGCTGAAGAAATACTTCCTAACATCCCTGTGATTCATCTGTGTCTTCAGCTTCCAACTGTGTCCCCTTGTTACTGTGTCCAATCTCTGGAACATCCTGTCTTTGTCCACCTTGTCAATTCCTCTCAGTATTTTGTATGTCGTTATCATGTCCCCCCTATCTCTCCTGTCCTCCAGTGTCGTCAGGTTGATTTCCCTTAACCTCTCCTCGTAGGACATACCTCTTAGCTCTGGGACTAGTCTTGTTGCAAACCTTTGCACTTTCTCTAGTTTCTTCACGTGCTTGGCTAGGTGCGGGTTCCAAACTGGTGCCGCATACTCCAATATGGGCCTAACGTACACGGTGTACAGGGTCCTGAATGATTCCTTATTAAGATGTCGGAATGCTGTTCTGAGGTTTGCTAGGCGCCCATATGCTGCAGCAGTTATTTGGTTGATGTGCGCTTCAGGAGATGTGCCTGGTGTTATACTCACCCCAAGATCTTTTTCCTTGAGTGAGGTTTGTAGTCTCTGACCCCCTAGACTGTACTCCGTCTGCGGCCTTCTTTGCCCTTCCCCAATCTTCATGACTTTGCACTTGGTGGGATTGAACTCCAGGAGCCAATTGCTGGACCAGGTCTGCAGCCTGTCCAGATCCCTTTGTAGTTCTGCCTGGTCTTCGATCGAGTGAATTCTTCTCATCAACTTCACGTCATCTGCAAACAGGGACACCTCAGAGTCTATTCCTTCCGTCATGTCGTTCACAAATACCAGAAACAGCACTGGTCCTAGGACTGACCCCTGCGGGACCCCGCTGGTCACAGGTGCCCACTCTGACACCTCGCCACGTACCATGACTCGCTGCTGTCTTCCTGACAAGTATTCCCTGATCCATTGTAGTGCCTTCCCTGTTATCCCTGCTTGGTCCTCCAGTTTTTGCATCAATCTCTTGTGTGGTACTGTGTCAAACGCCTTCTTGCAGTCCAAGAAAATGCAATCCACCCACCCCTCTCTCTCTTGTCTTACTGTTGTCACTATGTGTGTGTGTGTGTGTGTGTGTGTGTGTGTGTGTGTGTGTCTGTCTGTCTGTCTGTCTGTCTGTCTGTCTGTGTGCTTGTAGGTGCATGTTCTCACATAATTGTGATTGCAGGGATCGATTCACACCTCCTGGGCCTACCTGGGCCGAATATGTAAAACTGGTCAATTAGCAAGAACTCATTTAAAATTAAGACCTTTCTAAAATTTTCTCTTATACGTTTAAAGATATTTTTTTTCATTAATATTAATGTAAAAAAAATTAATTTTGCTCCAAAAGAATCTTAGAAAACTTACCTAACCTTATTATAACAAGAACAATTTATTTTAGCCTAACCCAACTAAATATATTTTAGATTTGATTACAGTAATTTAATACTAAACAAACACAGTGAAATATATTTTTTTCGTTAGGCTCAGAATGATTTTGGCGAAATTATTGCATACACAAATTTTCGCTTGTCCTATATGGCAAGATGAGATTTGCTATTTAAGCCAAGATCGCAAGTTCTGCCTATTCGGCACGACATATATATATATATATATATATATATATATATATATATATATATATATATATATATATATATATATATATATATATATATATATATATATATATATATATATATATATATATATATAATGTATTGATTGTTGGATCAAGAGTTGATGCTGTTAGGTTCATCTCATCAACATTGATGAGGGTCTTACTCGCTAGATTTTATGAATTATTAAAATTAGATTTTGCTGTGATACTCTCAGAAAACTGATTAGCAAACAAGTGGCAAATTATGTATGCAAATTTCGGTGACAAAATGAGAGGTGAGAGATGGAGGAACTAATTTTTGGACTGTTCTTTAGTCGATGTTGTTGCTGTCTAAGTGTTCTTGGCTTTAGGCCTAATGGTGTCTTGGCTTTAGGTATATTGCTATCTAAATGTTCTTTGCTTTAGGTCTATTGCTGTCTAAATATTATTGATTTAGGCCTATTGTTGTCTATGTATTCTTGACTTTAGACCTATTGCTGTCTAAATATTCTTGATTTAGGCCTATTGCTGTCTAAGTATTCTTGGTTTTAGGCCTTTTGCTGTCTAAATATTTTTGGCTTTAGGCCTAGTGCTGTCTAAATGTTCTTGGCTTTACACCTATTGCTGTCTAAATATTCTTGATTTAGGCCTATTGCTGTCTAAATATTCTTGGCTTTAGGCCTATTGCTGTCTAAGTATTTTTGACTTGAGGCCTAGTGCTGTCTAGATATTCTTGGCTTTAGGTCTATTGCTATCTAAATGTTCTTGACTTTAGGCCTAATGCTGTCTAAATGTTCTTGACTTTAGGCCTATTACTGTCTAAATGTTCTTGGCTTTAGGCCTATTGCTGTCTAAGCAATCTCTCGTTACGTTAATTTTAAGGTATAATTCTAGTCGATTATATTCGCCTGTGACTCATAATAGATAATTTAGTACCTAATTATCTCTGTCTGTTAGTCTTCAGGTACGTAATTCTCCTGTCATTACCTATAATTATCTTTGCATTTAGTTATAATTACTTACACTTGTACAAAACTATTGTGTAAAACATTGACAAGTTGCTAATTAAGATGCATGTGCAATAATTAGGTATCTTTATTGGTCAGTAATAATTAGGTATCTTTATTGTTCAGTAATAATTAGGTATCTTTATTGTTCAGTAATAATTAGGTATCTTTATTGTTCAGTAATAATTAGGTATCTTTATTGTTCAGTAATAATTAGGTATCTTTATTGTTCAGTAATAATTAGGTATCTTTATTGTTCAGTAATAATTAGGTATCTTTATTGTTCAGTAAGAATTAGGTATCTTTATTGTTCAGTAATAATTAGGTATCTTTATTGTTCAGTAATAATTAGGTATCTTTATTGTTCAGTAATAATTAGGTATCTTTATTGTTCAGTAATAATTAGGTATCTTTATTATTCAGTAATAATTAGGTATCTTTATTGGTCAGTAATAATTAGGTATCTTTATTGGTCAGTAATAATTAGATATCTTTATTGGTCAGTAAATGGTCTACATTGGACCGAAACGTGTGTGTACTCACCTATTTGTGGTTGCAGGGGTCGATTCATAGCTCCTGGTCCTACCTCTTCACTGGTCGCTACTGGGTCACTCTCCCTGAACCATGAGTTTTAGGGAGAGTGACCCAGTAGCGACCAGTGAAGAGGCGGGGCCTGGAGCTATGACTCGTCCCCTGCAACCACAACTAGGTGAGTACAACTAGGCGAGTACACACATACACACACACACAGAGTAGTCGTAGTCGTCGTTAAATGCCGTGGTTGAGTCGGGTGATTGAAGGGGACTAGCACTGTGCCCGCCTCTAATTCCCTCCTCAACACCATCGTATATAAATTTCAAAGCAACCTTCTCTGTATACTCTTTTCACTTATTTATCCGCTGAAGAGGACCACAGAAGGGAATCGAAATATACACATCAATTAACCTTCAGAGTTTCTGTCTCGAAATGGGATATTATTAAGTATATAGTTACTTAAACGTTTAAAAACCAAATATGTCGCAATAACATTGGAAGACGAGGCTATTGTCCTCAACTTTAAGATTTGTTCCCCTCAACCCGGGCCGCGGGGGCGTTGACCCCCGGAAGTCTCTCCAGATAAACTCCAGATAAACCCCTCAAGGGAGGTTCCTTGACGCTGGTGAGGGGCTCTTGATCTAGGGAATTGGATTTGTGCTCCGGTTCCATGAATTGACCCTGAATACCTTCTATCCCCCCCCCACATGCGCTGTATAATCCTACGGGTTTAGCGCTCCCCCATGATTATAATAATTACAATGTTCCCCTCAAGGAAGGTTCCTTGATGTTGGTGAGGGGCTCTTGATTTAGGGAATTGGATCTCTGCTCCAGTTCCCCGAATTAAGCCTGAATGCCTTCCACATCCCCCCCCCAGGCACTGTATAATCCTCCGGGTCATTCATCTCTCGACCTGCGGGGAGAGAGGACGCTTCTACAGTTTCTCTTGCATGCCACCTGGTGAGGAAAACATAGCATTAGCACCAAGATGGCGGACCGAATGAACCGGCGCATAAATACTGTCTGCATTGAGCTGGTTAGAGGATCTTTAAGCAACGCCACGATGAACGTTCTCCTGCCAAGCATTATCAGGGACTGTTATGGCATCCCCAATGAAGAGCTGTATGGTGTGGCACTGAATGGTATGTCAAGGGTCTTCGTGAAGTTCATGAGAGCTGACTTCTACTCTACCATCGTCGACGAATTTCAAGAAAGGCGGATGAGTATCAATTCGGCAGTGGAAGTATGCTTGCATGATGTGTCTAAGTATTTTACTTGGGTGAAGGTAAGGAATGTACCTTTTGAGGCAACAGCATACAGCCTACAAGATGTGTTCAGTGGTTATGGGACTGTACACTCGGCGAGCATGGGAATGTGGAGGGACGGCCCTTATGAGGGGATGCCGGAAGGATCCTTCACACTGAAAATGACCCTGAGGAGGCCGATACCATCATATGTTACATTGCATAGCCATAGAACACAGGTTTTTGTACACTATGCGGGGCAGAGGAAGACGTGCCGTTTATGTGACTCTTATGAACACATGGTGGCACAATGTTCCAGGAGACAGGGCCCTAGGCATCAGGAGACAGCTTCTGTGGATACGCCATTAGAAGCCGCGGACGTTATGACGGGTGAAATGGAAAGCCGGGGCACAGGCCTATGGAGTGAGGAGGTCGACAGAGCAGAGGTGGTTTTGGAGACGTGTGTTACACTACCAGTGGAAACGGATGGGGAGGGAATATCGCTGTCAGACAGACCGTTAGGTACTACAGAGTCAGCTCAGGACTGGATTTTGGAGGCTGTGCTGAAGGATTTTTTGGAAGAGTCGGAGCATGGTGTGGAAAGTGATGTGAGGTCAGGTGATGTCAAGGTGATGGATGAACAGAAGCAGGGTAAGGAAGACTTGAGTGAGGTTCGAAAGGAGAGCAATGTGGTGGTGGAGGTCCATCAAGAAGATGTGGTTGCAGAAGAAATGTGTGTAGAGGGTAGCTCCCGCAAGAGATCAGCGGGGGCATCAGACATGGACGAAGTCCTCACACCAGCGCAGAGGCCTGGGAAGAAGATGTGGGCAGCTGTGGTAGCAAAGGCAAGTCCGGGAGGAGGAGGGGGGGCAATGGGAAGCTCGGCGGGAAGGGACAGGGAGGGGTTGGAGGGCAGGAACGAGGGATTGATAGAGAAGAACCGAGACCTATGAAAGGAGGACCAAGTAAGCCTCAGCGGCACAGGGGTAAGCCGCCATTCTTGTAAAATTCAGGTGTGTAACTTTCAATGTAAACGGTCTTAAAACCGAGGTCAAGAGGGTATGGTTAGAGTGGGTTTTGAGGAGATTTAGTATTGATGTCTGTTTTTTGCAGGAACATAACCATAGGTTAGGATGTGAGTTGTTGTTGAAAGGTTATAGGTTGTTTACATGTGATGCTTTGAGGTTGAAAGGAGGTGTGGCTGTGGCGGTAAAGGAGACCAGTCCTTTGCGTATCCTGGGTTGGGAGGAAGGGGGGGGGGTGGGAGGGTTGTCAGGGTGGATGGGTTTTGGGGGGCCAGGAGGGTTAGTTTTGTAGGTGTGTACATGCCAGCAACTAGTAACGCTAGAGTGAAGGTGGATTTTGTACGCGATGTTCTGGTATATCACTTGAGAGGTTTACCTGCTTTTACGGTGATTGGTGGGGATTGGAATTGTGTCATTAGGAATGGTGATGTGGTTCCGAGGGGGGCGGGTTGTGTTTTGGGGGTTCTGCGGGATGTTTTGCGAGATGTTGGAGTGGTAGATGTGGTGGGAAGTAGGGGATATGGAGTGGAGCACACTTTTATTCGTAGGGGATATGAGGCACGGTTAGATAGGATTTATGTTAGGCAGGGCATAGGTGTGGAGAGGGTGAGGACTATCGATGTGGGTTTTTCTGATCATCGTGCTGTTATAGCAGATTTGAGGGTAGATGGCATAGTGAGAGTTTATGCAGGATACTGGAAATTAAATGTGAGGCTACTTAGGGACGAGGGTGACCCTACAGGGTTTGAAGATTGGTGGAAATCCTTTTGGGAGACTAGGAATATGGAAATGGATTTGCTGGATTGGTGGGAAATGAGGGCTAAAGTTGAAATCGCGAAATTTTTTAAAGTACGGGGTAAGGAGATGGCGAGGTGGAGCTATGGTCTACAAAATTATCTTGAGGGTCAGTTAAATGACTGTTATGCAGAGGAACGGGTGGGGCGGAGTGAGGACATGGAACGTTTGCGAAATAGGTTGGCGGAAATTCACAATGAAAAATTTGAGGCAATTCGAGTTAGGGCAGGGTTGGAGGATGTTTTAAGGGGGGATAGGCCATCGGGTTTTGTATTAAGGAGGTTTAAGGAACGGCAGGCGAAAACCACCTTGGCGTATATTGAGGCAGGTACAGGGGGGGGGGTGGCTTTGAGGAGGGTCAAGGCCTATCCACCACGGAAAATATTAGTTTGTATGCAGATTTTTGGTTTAGGGAGAAGTGGAGGAGGGTTGGCGGGGGAGTGGGTGAGGGACGTTTTGGGGATGAAGGGTTTAATAGGGTATTAAGTGAGCAGGACAGTGACAGACTCGAGGGTAGTATTAGTGTAGAGGAGGTGGAGGAGGCAGTTTTTGGGATGTGCCAGGGTAAAACCCCAGGCATAGACGGCATACCAAACGATTTTTATAGGTGTCATTGGGGGAGTGTACGGCATTGTCTGGTGGGGGTTTTGAATTGTATGTTAAGTAGTGGGAGGATGGGGAAATCGCAAAGAACGGGTGTCACGGTTTTAGTGCCCAAAAAGAAGGAATGCCGAGTTTTGAATGATTACCGTGCGATTACGTTAATGTGCTCGGATTACAAGATTTTTGCTAAGGTTTTGGGCAACAGAATGAGGAAAGTGTTGGGTTTAGTGTTACATAGGGGGCAGTTGGGAATTCCGGGAAGAAGGATGAGGGATGGACATGGGTTGATTAGGGATTTTCTAGAGAGATGTACGGGAGGGGGAATACTAGGTTTAGATTGGGTGAATGCATATGATTGCGTGGACAGAGATTTCTTAGGGGTTTGCTTAGAGAGGTTGGGGTTTCGGGAGGGGGCAGTGAGGTGGGTGAACACCCTGTATGCTGAGGCAGAGGTAAGGGTACAGGTCAATGGGAGGTTGGGTGGAAGTGTACCGATGGAGAGAGGTTTGAGGCAGGGCTGTCCGATGTCACAGCTGCTCTTTGCGTGTGTGCAGAATCCTTTTTATGAGTCTGTTGAGAGGGTGATGGACAAACAGGAGAGGGCCGGGGGGCGCAAAGGGGGCATCGTTGGGTATGTGGATGATACTACTGTTTTGCTACGGGGTAAGGAAGAGTTAAGGAGGGTGGGTGGAGTGATTCAGATGTTTGGTATGAATACCGGAATGAGAGTTAATACGGTGAAATCAAGGTTACTAGAGGTCGGTAATTGGATAGGGGGGGGCTTGGGGATGGGGTTAGGATGGACAGTGGTTGACAGAATCAGGGTATGTGGGATATGGTATATGGCGGAAGTGCAGGCATGCAGAAGGGTAAATTCGGAGTCTGTCACGGGTAAGGTTTTAAGTAGACTAGGAGGTTTAAGTGCGAGGGACTTAGCTTTACATCAGAGGGTAGTGGTGGTAAATTCACTTGTCTATAGCAAGGTATGGGGGGTGGCAGAGGTTTTTCCCTTAGAGGTACGAGATATTGTGGAAATGCAGAGGAGGGTGCTGAAGTTTGTGTGGGGATTTGGGAGGGCATGGTTAAGTAAGGAGGTAGTTATGACGGATGTTCGAAGAGGGGGTTTAGGTTTGTTGCCTTTAGGACTGAGAGTAATGGCTGTATATATCAAGCGGAGGTATATGAGGGAAGGGGGTGTGAGGGGCGCTAAAGTAGGAAGAGTTATGGAGGAGGCACGTAAATGGTGGAGTGGGAAGGAATTGAGGTTTTGTGAAGATATGTTGAGATTTTTATTGACAGTGCAACAGGTGGATAACATCAAAGTGAAAAGGTTGGTGAGGGTAGTGAAAGGTCAGGGAATTATGCAAGGGGTAGCCGTGTATCCAACGTATGATTGGGGGGTTATTTGGAAAGATTTTAGTAAGCTTCGGATACCGGCTAGAGTAAGAGAATTAGTGTATCGTTTTATCATGGGGATTCTGGCTTCCAAGGAGGTGTTACGTTGTATGGGGTTTGTGGAAGAGGCTTTTTGTCAGTTTTGTGGTGATGTTGAAACGGCGTTTCATGTGGTCTTCTTTTGTACCTCCTTGGAGGGGGTGAGATCATGGATGGGTGGGGTTATCAGACTGTTGGGGGGGGGGGTCGTTTGCCGCTTTTAAGGGCTTTACTACTAGATGTAAGTGGAGTGCCTAGGGATGTTGGAAGGGCTATAATGTATATTATAGTGGATTATCTGGACATTTCATGGGGAATGAGGGGATTAAGGGGTGATACGAGGATAAAAGCGTTGGCGGCTAGATTCTATAGGACGAAGTGTAGGAATATGCTGGTTTATGGGGCGTCCTGGGAAAAAAGTTTCCCGGAAGGTTATAGGAACCTCACTGTGGGTTCCCTTTGTCGGGGTCCCTGAGGATGGACAAAGGAGTGGTCTCCTTATGGGGGGATGTAAAGGGGGGTGGGTTGTTTTTGTTTTTCTCTGGAGCTTATGTAGTGTGTAAGAGGAAGGTAGTGAGAATTAGGTATGGATGGTACGCCATGTTTCACGAGAATGTTTGTCATAGTGAGATATAAGTGTGGTTTCCAGGGTTACATTTCTAAGCCTGATGGTTATGTTCACTGGTTTTAAAATTTCCTTGATAGCCAGGATACCGAGCCCTTAGGATTTCGTTTTTAAGTAATTAGATTGGCAAGTTGGTTTCAACAAAAAATTTTCTGAGATACGTGTCAGTTCTTTTGGGACTGGCAAATTACAGCAGCCTTATCCTTATTACTCCTCTTGTCTTATGTTTAACTTTTATTGTCTGATGAAGGTTCTATGTGAAAAAATTTAAGTGTATGTATAGGTTTTGGGTCTATACCATGTTTTTATGGGGTTATACCAACAAAGTCTTGTGGACAAGATTTTCGGTTTATATACATATGTGGGAGGTTTAATTATGTATAGGGTTTGGTTTTAAACCCTTTAATGTGCCGAGGTTTGTTATAAAAACTTGTTTTGGGTTATTTTATTATTGTATGTTACATGTATGTTGTTCTGTTTTCTGTATCAGAATTATTGTATTTGAGGGTTTAACATATTAATAATAGTAAAATACTGTTTCTCTATGGTTATTGTGCATAAGGAATCATACGTTCCTTCCGAATTCCTATTGGTTAGGATCTAATGTAACATAACTTAACCAATACTCTGTACCCTGTCATAGCGGGTATGTTAGAGTTTTGTCTTGTTTTGTAGTTGTTATGGTAGCTTTGGTTAGGGTCTTTTTTACTTTACTGACATGATATGTGTAGTACATATATTGTGTGTTAAAGGTGGTTATGGTTTTAGTCATGTGTGAAAATTTCAACTTTAGTAATCTTGTGATGTTGTACATTTGTATGTTGGTTTTGTTGTAATAGAACATGTCAGGTATTCATTTTATATTGTTAAACTATGTAAAGTTTCATTTTGGTGTGTTTGCTGTGGGTACAATGGCTTGGCGGCAACTATTAATGACTTATACTTTAGTGAGGTTTGTCTTAGCGTGTATTGTTTGCTATAACAAGATGTTATAATACTTGTTCCAGCCAGGAATAACCTGGTACTAGTAGCACAAAAGAATGTTTTGTATTCCTGTACTTTATTATGCATCCTTTGTACTTTTGTAAGGTTTCTAATAAAAATATATCATTCCGTGTATGTCATTCCGTGTGTGTCATTCCGTGTGTGTCATTCCGTGTGTGTCATTCCGTGTGTGTCATTCCGTGTGTGTCATTCCGTGTGTGTCATTCCGTGTGTGTCATTCCGTGTGTGTCATTCCGTGTGTGTCATTCCGTGTGTGTCATTCCGTGTGTGTCATTCCGTGTGTGTCATTCCGTGTGTGTCATTCCGTGTGTGTCATTCCGTGTGTGTCATTCCGTGTGTGTCATTCCGTGTGTGTCATTCCGTGTGTGTCATTCCGTGTGTATCATTCCGTGTGTGTCATTCCGTGTGTGTCATTCCGTGTGTGTCATTCCGTGTGTGTCATTCCGTGTGTGTCATTCCGTGTGTATCATTCCGTGTGTGTCATTCCGTGTGTGTCATTCCGTGTGTATCATTCCGTGTCAGGATTAAAGAAGGTTCGGCCTTCTACCCGCTAATCTCGGGTCACAAACCCGACCAACAGCCTACGGGAAAAGCGGATTCTGGCCTAGCACTAAAAACCAAATCTACCATAAACAATAGAAAAAAGGGATTTGGAATCTATCTGAGGTGACCGCTCCAATAGGCTCCCTCAATGGCGATACCCCAGCAAAAGGATTGGAATCCCCAGGGCAGATTTTGATAGGCATATACGTAAAAGCAACGAGACAGGGCCAGTGGGCTATCTCCTTAACAATGGAGTCGCTGATACGCTGGTGGAGCGTCACGATACTGGCGGCACGCGAATATAAATAGATTTTACCGAAGAATGGCTGGATGCTGCTGTACTAAATTTTTCCGAAGAATGGAAGGGAATCATAGCCTTCTGTGCCTGAAGGGTATTCGTGCCTGAAGGGTCATTTTTCCCTTCCCTATCACATCCAGTGGATTTATTCGTATATATTCTGGAGTGGTTGTATTTTCCTTCACCTGGATTATCATGTGGGTTATACCTCAATCCAATGGATTTATTCGTGTTTATTCTAGAGTGGTTTATAATTTATTTCGTTTGTTTTTAAGAAATAAATAGAAAACAGGAAACGGAATGTTGTTAAACGTTTTGCACTCTGGCATTTTTACAAGCCCTTTCGTTTTGCCTTGTGAGTGCGTAAGATTACTACCAAATCTTACAGATCTTACATTCAAGATAATGTAATCTTTATTTTTCTGTGTCTTTTGTTATTTTCCTGTCTTTTTTGAAACAGTTCTTAGTTATATAGTATTTCTCTATCGGATTAATTGTTATAGTCTAAAATCGGGCCATTGGGGTTATGATACCCGGATTTGTAAACAAGTAAAACGTATGTCACTCATTATGAGTAACATATGTTACTCATGAAGGTAATCGGGGAAACCGGTTAGCCGGACTCGAGTCCTGGAGGTGGGAAGTGCAGTGCCTATATTCTGAAGGAGTAACATCTGAACTGTAATATCAGTGTACTTCAGGCAAGGCAGTACTTGAATGATGGTAAATGTGATTCCTTTTTTACGGTCGGTACATTAAAAAAAATTGAAAGTCATCAGAGTGTATAATAGGCGGGAATAATCTTACATAATGATAATGTTGGAAATAGTATCTAACAGCCGACTAACAGCCGTCATGATAAAGGCTTTTGGTCGAGCACATAAAGCCAAATCTATCGTAAACAACAGAAGAGAGGGATTTGGAATCTCAGGTGGCCGCTCCGATACCCTCTCTGACGATACCACGTCAGTGGTATTAATAACCTCTTCAGCTAAATAATCATTTCTCACATAAGACAGTGATAATAAACAGCTATCAAAACTGAGGGACTGTAAACCTCGACTCTACATCTCCGTCTCTCTGTGTTTTCAGCTTTGGACTGAAAAATAACACTGGTAGAGCTATGTAAATCGAAATAATTGATGTGGGTCGTGTGTCTCAATGAACATTTTTCAACGTAATAATTCAGTGAATAACGTCAGTAGAACAGGATGTGTTATCAAAGGAACTTAACATCAGCAGGGAACGTAAGATTGAACTTTAGGAGCTTAAACAAGAGCTTAAGACATTCTTTGCTTTATACATGTGACACACCCTTGAGTGTGTGGTGCTGGTGTGAACGTACTTCCTGCTGCAACACAAAGTGGAATTTGTGAGAGTGCATCGGGGGACAACATAGCGCTTGAGGGAAAGCGTCTATGAAGAAAGAGTTTCAGAATTTGAGTTTATGTCGCTGGAGGAGAGAACAAGAGGCAAAATAATGGCAAAAATACAAAGAACGAGGCATAGAGAGAATCGACAAGGAAAATGTGTTTACAAGGAATGGAAAGAGAACAAGCAAGCATGATTGAAAATTACACACACATAGATAAATAATCGAAGTGTAGTGAATACTTGTCAGTGCTCAATAATAACCCACAAGGTGACAGAAACTCAGGAGATTAATTGATCTGTATATTTCGACCCCTTTCTGGGATCCTCTTCTGAAGAGGATCCCTGAAGAGGGTCGTAATACACATATCAATTAATCTCCTTAGTTTCTGTCACCTTGTGGGTTATTACTGAGTACACATATAAATGTCAATAAATTGGGCCGGCTGTCTTATTGTTTTACATCCGGCTGTTGCAAAATTTCTCTTGTTAATGTTAGCCTCTTCGTGCCCTGCAATCTTTCCCCCGATTTATGGGAAACAATGCTATAGTATCCGAATTGATCTGGCGATGCACTGTCGGAGATACATCTGCGTGCGAAGAGGCCAGAAGCTGCAAGGTTAAATGCAACTCCAACACGAGTGGTCTGAGAATCGAAGGGTTTGCTTGGAAAGAAATTAAAGGCAGCCAATGGGTAATCCCAAGCATGAGGAGCTCTGCCTGCTAGGAGGCGAACTCCGTTCCTCCCAGACAAACTCAATGATTAAATCATAGCACCCGTGGTATGGTTTGTTTGCAATCATGTCATTACGATTTCGTGAGTCAAATTGGTGTACCATCCCGGTACAACTGCTTGTAGTTTTAGGGACACTTAACTGGTTCTCAACATTGTGAATGAGACATACAGAGAGAATATCTGCTGGAGAACACACACGGAAATACAGGGAGTGATATCTGTGATTCTTTTCCGGAATCTGTCCCACCTAGTCTGGATGTGTAGCCTGATCCCACTGCCCGTCTTGTAGGGTGAGATTGAGCGTTTTGTAAACACGGACTTGAGAAGAATATTGAATTAATTTAGTTTTAGGATGTCAAATTTGTGCACAAATCTCAGAAAATACACTAGCCTCTTCAGGTTCAAGAATTTTGTGAGACGCAAAGTGTTAAAGACGTCTAAACTGCTTATTCCATTTCTTCTCAAGAGTAACGTAAATGGTACAAGTTCCCAGAGGGACTCCAAGCAGAAGACTGTTAACAGGGACAATAATTAAGGTACTTGCTAGTAAAGAGCAAACATCAACGAATGCTTGCTCGTTGCTTGAGATGATTTCTCATCTGATTAACGAATAAAATAAGGTAACCTGGGTCACTGGACCGTTTCCAAAGTGGCCTCATTCCACACAGGTAACACTAACACATCGGCCAGGTCGAAGGTAAGTTGGGGATATCTCATACTCTCCCTCTATTCCTCATGGCTGGCAAGACAGCCCATACAAGGACGAGTCCCAAAGCTTGTCCCTATGTCTGTATATACTCAAGACCCACTCGAAGGGACTCTTCTCATGCACTATCATCCATAAACCAGATTTCTGGTGGTAATTTCCGATTCCCAATGCGGTTATGATGTATTTACAGTGTTAAGTATTATTACAATGTTAATGTACATTTCAGCTCCAGCCTCTGAATGCTACTTCAGACAACAGCAACAACGGGAAGTAACAGTAAGGATTATTATTATTATTATTAACATTAGCAGTAGTAGCAGTGTGTGTGTGTGTGTGTGTACATTTCAGCGCGCTTGCGCAGTAACCAAACACCAGTCTCGTCACAAACTAAAAACGAGTCAAGCAGACTGAATGCAATTTCATATAATGATTATCAGGGACAAAGCCTAGACCTAATTAGATTTTGATGAGTTTACCTTGCATATTTTTAGTTAATTTGCATAATTATCAATGGTCGTCCTACCCACGCTTATACCCACTTCTGGTCTCACTGCAAAACTTTAGGCAACAGATCACTGAGAGTCACTGTACGATGTCAGACCTGGATTATCCAGTGGACACTATAAATTACAGTATCCAGGCGGGTATATACCCGAAATACACTGCATCATAGTGGCTATATCTTATATACTTCACAAAGAAATACAGTTTGTTTTGCTTGTTGGAAATGTACGTATATCTCCGTGTATATACATTAAGGGTATACTTAAAGTATTCAGCCCCAGGATAATTAGAATATACAAGTACCTCCCCTCAGTTTTACCAAGAAAGGAATAATTGTTTGGTATAATATATATTATACTTCTGAGTATTCTAGTTTAACCCCTTCCCCCCCCCAAAAAAAAAAAAATCCTTGCATATACCAAACACGTTTAAATGCAAGGGGGATAGGAAACTGGCCTACCTGGAGCCTACCTGGAGTCTACCTGGAGCCTACCTGGAGCCTACCTGGAGCCTACCTGGAGCCTACCTGGAGCCTACCTGGAGCCTACCTGGAGCCTACCTGGAGCCTACCTGGAGCCTACCTGGAGCCTACCTGGAGCCTACCTAGAGCCTACCTGGAGCCTACCTGGAGCCTACCTGGAGCCTACCTGGAGTCTACCTGGAGTCTACCTGGAGCCTACCTGGAGCCTACCTGGAGCCTACCTGGAGCCTACCTGGAGTCTACCTGGAGCCTACCTGGAGCCTACCTGGAGCCTACCTGGAAGGTACTGGCTGGCAAAAAGTCTCCATAATAAAGATACCTGTATGTTGCACAAGTATCTCACGTCCCAGGGGGTCACCGCCCCCCGAGGTTCTATCCTTGACCAAGAAGAATCACATGGGGTAATACATACTTTTCTAAGCACCCTATTTAACTCCATTTAATATATCAGAATTATTCTGCTGTGGGTAAGATAATAAAGAATAATTTTGGTGTCTTCCTCAGGAAGACACCAGAATTATTCTGCTGTGGCTAAGATAATAAAGAATAATTCTGGTGTGCTCCTCAGGAAGACACCAGAATTATTCTGCTGTGGCTAAGATAATAAAGAATAATTCTGGTGTCTTTCTCAGGAAGACACCTGAATTATTCTGCTGTGGCTAAGATAATAAAGAATAATTCTGGTGTCTTCCTCAGGAAGACACCTGAATTATTCTGCTGTGGCTAAGATAATAAAGAATAATTCTGGTGTCTTCCTCAGGAAGACACCTGAATTATTCTGCTGTGACTAAGATAATAAAGAATAATTCTGGTGTCTTCCTCAGGAAGACACCAGAATTATTCTGCTGTGGCTAAGATAATAAAGAATAATTCTGGTGTCTTCCCCAGGAAGACAATTTAATTATAACATCTCTAGTCTTCCACCGACAATAAATTTATTAAGACGCAATTAGAGACTAGACTCTACCTGTGATATTTCAAATACCTTTGTTCCCTGCTTTTAAATTATAGTTCTCTTGAGTTCTTCAGTTCTCCCCCTATTACCCATCGTTCTCCTGGTAGCCCAAAATTGCAACCCCATTTTTCAGACGCAAGAACAGTTAAGTAGAACACATCTCCGTTATCTGACTAAGAATCGAACCTCGGGTATTTCTTCGTCTCTGTGACCCACACGGTTTTATCGCAAAACAACCACTGTGAAAAAAATAGTGAGATTCCAAGAGCTTTCGTGATTTCTCACATAATCAAGGAACTGTGATAAAAGAATAGCAGAAGGCTTATAAGGCTGAGATATCACCTCACCTAATATGATGTGGGTGGGTTGATTAAGGATTTGTCAAATATAGCTTAAATTCTATCAAATTTTGTGATTCTAATTTGTCAAACGGAGTTTGAATTCTTCCCAAATTGTATTAATGATAAATGAATCTAATTTGTATAATCCTAAACCAATATTCACATTAAAATCATAACACGAGTTGTTTTCCATATTGGGATATCACATGTTTACCGTGACCTTATTGCGTTAATAAGGTCACAGTAATCCGTGTGATGGATTATTAAAATCCGTGTGACGGATTTTTAATAATCCTTGTGTCTTTTATTCACTGCTTTAGTTTTTT
>NC_091376.1:1513845-1521345 GCF_038502225.1 Cherax quadricarinatus
ATTCCTAACTTTATTGACAAACTAAGAGCTGTTACTCTCTACTCTCTCTCTCTCTCTCTCTCTCTCTCTCTCTCTCTCTCTCTCTCTCTCTCTCTCATCCCATCCCCACCTCATTTAACTCTGAGTCCTCTTGATCAAAGGTTTTATCAAGAACTCGGCCTTCCCTTTGAGTCCAAGAAGAAGAGTGCTGAAAAGTTAGATAAGAATCTTGATTATAAGTAAAATGGACTCGCTGAGGATCTGGACTCAACGTAAATGGTGAAATATAACTATAATGTCCAGTTTGTACTCTCCTGGGGGCTATTGTATAATCATTAAGTTTATGTACTCTGGAAGGTACTATGTACTCCTTGCGTTGTCATGATGTACATAATGACGCCTACAACTGTAGGTATCATTATGTACTCATTAATGTTAGGAGCGGACAAGATAGGTTCTCAGTGGCATAATTACTGAAGAGAATGATCCATGGATATCTTTACTGCGGAAACGCTTCTAAAATCAGTGTCTTCCTCAGTCCAATACAGAGAAGAATAGGTGATAATCAGGAGCTTGAGGTAATCAGTCCCTCAGGGTGAAGTCGATATGATCCTGAGTTGAAATAAACGCCTGGGTATGCTTTCTCAGTTGAAAGCAGAGATTAGTTACTGGCCACAGTTGAAGATGATGTAAACAGTCCCACCCTCTAAGAGTAAGTCACTTTGTCTGACTTTTTGGAGGGTTATCGAAGTAATTTACACATCTGTTACCATTAATACATCCAGGAACAAGTGATGTTTAGCAAATAATAATTGTAATGTCCGGGAATCGAACCCTTGATACTTTTACACATCACCCATGTAGCCTGGCAAAATTTCGAGACTCCCTAAACCACTTAACCACCAATGTCACGTACATCAGATACCTAGTAGCACTGGACATGTCACTCCTGATGCGGACACACATGGTTGTGGCAAGATAAGCATTAATTTCATTCTCCTCTCGTTTGGAATACCAGTTACAGAAGTAGTTTATTTATTAATACAACCACATATCCGCAGCAGGAATAACATGTTCAGTGCTACTTAGCACCTGATGTATGTGACATTGATGGCTAAGTGGTTTAGGGCGTCTCGGAATTTTGACAGGCTACAAGAGTGGCGTGTTAAAGTCCCGACCAACGCAGTTTATTATTTGTTACTATGCATAATAATTATGTAACTCTATTTATGTGTACCTGTACCTAAATAAACTTACCGAGAAAGGTGTACAGGGCTATACTGTTGATGGGCAGTAATGCTAACGAATTAATTCTCGTTTTGTGGTCCACACAGGTGGTCGGGACAGATCTCTTTAACATGTAGTGTGAAGTGAGTGGAGTGAAATCACTCCCTCGTTGCATTACGTTGCAAACGCATTACGTTGCAAACGCATTACGTTGCAAACGCATTACGTTGCAAACGCATTACGTTGCAAACGCGTTACGTTGCAAACGCATTACGTTGCAAACGCATTACGTTGCAAACGCATTACGTTGCAAACGCATTACGTTGCAAACGCATTACGTTGCAAACGCATTACGTTACAAACGCATTACGTTGCAAACGTATTACGTTGCAAACGCATTTCGTTGCAAACGCGTTACGTTGCAAACGCATTACGTTGCAAACGCATTTCGTTGCAAACGCATTACGTTGCAAACGCATTACGTTGCAAACGCATTACGTTGCAAACGCATTACGTTGCAAACGCGTTACGTTGCAAACGCATTACGTTGCAAACGCATTTCGTTGCAAACGCATTACGTTGCAAACGCATTACGTTGCAAACGCATTACGTTGCAAACGCATTACGTTGCAAACGCATTACGTTGCAAACGCATTACGTTGCAAACGCATTACGTTGCAAACGCATTACGTTGCAAACGCATTACGTTGCAAACGCATTACGTTGCAAACGCATTACGTTGCAAACGCATTACGTTGCAAACGCATTACGTTGCAAACGCATTACGTTGCAAACGCATTACGTTGCAAACGCATTATGTTGCAAACGCGTTACGTTGCAAACGTTTTCTGCGACAAATTCATGCAATCTGTAGCAAGTTGCATCAAATACTTCAGATTTCGAATAAAAATAATGATTTTTACCAGCTTCTTCTTGTCACTTTTTCAGGTAACAATGAGAGATTTGTATGATTTTTTTAATGGTTAAAATCAATGATGGTTGTGATTTGTCGGGTGAGTAAATTCTTTGTTTACAAATGCCAGAAGTTGGTTTCTATTGTTAAGTTTTCGTGTTTTTTTTCAGATTAATGTAAGAGTTGAGATATTTTTGTCTGTCTGTCTGGTCTGTATGTCCGTGTTTGTCTATCTGCGTCTGTGTGTCTGTCTGTGTTTGTGTCTCTCTGTCTGTCTGTTTCTATGTGTCTGTCTCTGCCTGTCTGTCTTTCTGTCTGTCCGTCTGTATGTCCGTGTTTGTCTGTCTGTGTTTGTATATCTGTATGTGTCTGTCTCTGTGTGTCTGTGGGTAGCATTGAAAATTGGGTAGGTCAAATGTTTGTTAGTGGGATGAATTGTAAAGGACCTGCCTAGAATGGGCCAACAGGCCTGCTGCAGTGTTCCTCCTTTCTTATGTTCTTATGTGTGTCTGTCTCTGCCTGTCTGTCTCTCTGTCTCTGTCTCTGTGTGTCTGTCTCTGTGTGTCTGTCTCTGCCTGTCTGTCTCTCTGTCTCTGTCTCTGTGTGTCTGTCTCTGCCTGTCTGTCTCTCTGTCTCTGTCTCTGTGTGTCTGTCTCTGCCTGTCTGTCTCTCTGTCTCTGTCTCTGTGTGTCTGTCTCTGCCTGTCTGTCTCTCTGTCTCTGTCTCTGTGTGTCTGTCTCTGCCTGTCTGTCTCTCTGTCTCTGTCTCTGTGTGTCTGTCTCTGTGTGTCTGTCTCTCTGTCTCTGTCTCTGTGTGTCTGTCTCTGTGTGTCTGTCTCTGCCTGTCTGTCTCTCTGTCTCTGTCTCTGTGTGTCTGTCTCTGCCTGTCTGTCTCTCTGTCTCTGTCTCTGTGTGTCCGTCTCTGCCTGTCTGTCTCTCTGTCTCTGTCTCTGTGTGTCTGTCTCTGTGTGTCTGTCTCTCTGTCTCTGTCTCTGTGTGTCTGTCTCTGTGTGTCTGTCTCTGCCTGTCTGTCTCTCTGTCTCTGTCTCTGTGTGTCTGTCTCTGTGTGTCTGTCTCTCTGTCTCTGTCTCTGTGTGTCTGTCTCTGTGTGTCTGTCTCTGCCTGTCTGTCTCTCTGTCTCTGTCTCTGTGTGTCTGTCTCTGTGTGTCTGTCTCTCTGTCTCTGTCTCTGTGTGTTTCTGCCTGTTTCTCTCTCTCCCTCTCTCTCTCTCTCTCTTTCTCTCTCTCTCTCTCTTTCTCTCTCTTTCTCTCTCTCTCACAGGGTTTGACAAGGTTAAGGATCCCTAGCTTTATTGACAGCTATTTACAGGTTAAGGATTCCTAACTTTATTGACAAGCTAAGAGCTGTTACCTACATCAGCTCATTTGAAAGCATTTTTATTGTTATGAGACATACAAGTAGGGAACAGGATGAAGTTGGAGCCATCTGTGGGCCAGCATTTTCATTTGATCAACTGACGTTATCTCGTTGACATCATTATGCTGTACGAATGTGTTCCATACTCGAGTCATCCTGGGTATGTAAGATCTCAGATGGAGTGATGTTCTGGAGAAGGGTACAGCCAGAGTGAAGTTGCTGCTTTCTGCCCGTCTTGTGGCATAAAAGCTTGTTTCACGCTGTCCTCGAAGTGGATCAAGTGTGGTATTTTGACAATATTGGCCTTGTACATAACAGTAAGGCCACCCACATCCCTCCTATGTTGAAGGCTCTGCTGAAATGACAGATCTATCCAGGATGGGTCCAGGCGAGAGATGAGACGTCTTGCTCTGTTCTCTACTCTCTCTTTCTCACAGGGTTTGACAAGGTTAAGGATCCCTAGCTTTATTGACAGCTATTTACAGGTTAAGGATTCCCTAACTTTATTGGCAAGCTAAGAGCTGTTACCTACATCAGCTCATTTGAAAGCATTTTTGTTATGAGACATACAAGTAGGGGAACAGGATGAAGTTGGAGCCATCTGTGGGCCAGCATTTTCATTTGATCAACTGACGTTATCTCGTTGACATCATTATGCTGTACGAATGTGTTCCATACTCGAGTCATCCTGGGTATGTATGATCTCAGATGGAGTGATGTTCTGGAGAAGTACAGCCAGGTGAAGTTGCTGCTTTCTGCCCGTCTTGTGGCATAAAAGCATTTGCACGCTGTCCTCGAAGTGGATCCAAGTGTGGTATTTTGACAATATTGGCCTTGTACATAACAGTAAGGCCACCCACATCCCTCCTATGTTGAAGGCTCTGCTGAAATGACAGATCCATCCAGGATGGGTCCAGGCGAGAAGATGAGACGTCTTGCTCTGTTCTCTACTCTGTCAAGCAGTCGCAGATGAGAGGGGACAGGCAAACCAAGAAAGTGGAGCATACTCAAGGTGTGAGCGTGCTTGTGTCGTACAGTATCTTGCAACCCTACTGTCAAGCAGATGCGAGATACGGCGAAGTGCTGTAAGCTTCCTGGCTGCCTTGTTTGCAAGATTTACAACATGGTTCTTCATGGTTAGTTTGGAGTCAAATTTCACCCCAAGGATATCAACTTCTTCTCCAGGTGCCAACATCCTCCCATTCATCCTTACTACTGCACCAGCATTACCATCATGGTGCCTAGAGACGATCATCATTTGCGTTTTCTCAGGTGCAAATGTTACTTGCCATCTATTTCCCCAAGCTGATATAGCTCTCAGCTGGTGATTGATGTAGCTTAGAGCAGCTGGCATTTTTTCTCTTGGATAAGTGAATGTCAGTGTACAGTCGTCTGCATATGCATGTGATTCTGGGATGAGATGAAGAAGGTCGTTGAAGTAGACATTCCATAACAGTGGACCCAGCACACTTCCTTGTGGAACGCTTGCCCCAATAGGATGTCTTGCTGATTCCGTTCCATTGAGGACTACATTAGAGATCTACCATGAAGGTAATCACTGAGGAGACATAGCGTAGAGCCTGCAATTCCCAGTGCTTGAAGTTTTGCTAAGAGGCCCTGGTGCCACACCCCCCGGTCGAAAGCGCCAGCAATGTCCAGTGCTACCACACAGCTGACTTTGGATTCATCCAGTGACTGGTGCCACTTAGTGGAGAGGTTTAACAACAGATCAGCAGCAGAGTAACCTTTCCTGAAGCCATATTGACGATCACAAAGTAGTGAGTGGTAGTCAAAAAAAATCTGTCATTTGTCTTGAGATTATTGTCTCAAGGATCTTACCAGTGATTGACAGGAGGGTGACACTGGTCTGTAGTTGCTGATTTCTGCTCTGCTCTTCTTTTTTGTGAACAGGGACTACATTTGCCTCTTTCCATGGAGAGGGCCATTTGCACTGTACTAGGCAGTGCTGAAAGATGCGAGTTAGAGGTGCTGCTAGCTGGTCTGCACATCTTCTCAACAATCTTGGGCTCAACTTGTCTGGGCCCACAGCCTTTCTTGGTCAGTGATTTAAGAAGGAAATGCACCTCCTCCTGCCTTATTGTCACCCCTGACAGTTTTGATACAGTTCTTGCAGCTAGCCAAGGAGGGTCCCTTGCTGGATCAGGAACTTGCATTTTGGTAGCAAAGTGTTCAGCAAAGAGGTCCACTTTCTCTTGACTACTAGTAGAGGTGGTCCCATCCTGTCGATTTAGAGGTGGAATAAGTTCATCAGGCAGATAACCTTGTCTGTCCTGACCAGGGACCACCAGGTTTTGGAGCCTACCCTACCTGATGCTAACTTTCTTTTAGTGTCCAACTCCCATTTATGCAATGGCCCACTTTTGAACATCACCCATATGCCTACAGGCTTGCATGTGCAAGTTCCTGTTATAGGTGGTAGGATGTCTCTTATACCTTCGCCATGCTTTGTACTTAGCAGTAGCAGCCTCCTCTACAAGCGAAAGCCAAACCAAGGCTGATCTGTAGGCTTTGTCACATATTGCCGGTGAGGAATGTGTTCTTGTTGCAGATTAAGGATGTGTCCAGTGAAGGCTTTCACTTGGTTGTCAACATCCCCCTGGAGAAGAGCATTCCAGTCGGTGGTGGCGAGCTCAGAGCAAAGGGCTGGCCAATTACCTCTTTCCCATAGCCAGGTTGTGCGTGTGGACTCCTCACCTCGTTCTGTTGGGATCTTAAGTGTAAGGTAAAAACAGCCTTGTGGTCAGACGATCCAACGTACCCGAGGGGTTGACAAGTGACTATGCCTTCTGCCAGATCACTCACTACTGGGTCAGGGAGGAGCCAGAGATATGAGTAGGGAAATCAACAAAGTTTCTCATGTCAAACACTGCAAGAAGGTCATCAAAGTCCCTTTGTATAAGGTGCTGGTTGAGGTCACCAACAATTATAATATGTTGACAGTTGTGTTGTTAGCAGAAGGGAGTCAATATTTTCCATTAGGAAGTTGATAGGGTCTGCATGTTGCCACTGAGGTCTGTACATTGCACATGCTAGTACAGAGGTACTAGTGTTTATACAGAGCTTGAAGAACATCATTTCAAGATGTGTAGGGGTGGCAACATCTATGTGCTGGGCATGAACACTTTTAGAGAAGCACACAGCAACACCACCTCCTTGCCCTTGCCTGTCTCTTCTCATCCATGAGGTGTAGCCAGCAATTCTTGCAAAATTTTCTGGAGTCCTGTCATCAAAAATGTTTCAACAACAGCTATCATGTCGGGACGTCGAGTGTTCACAAAGCTATGTGTGAGCTCTCCAACATTAGTAATGAAACCTCTAATGTTGGCCGACAGGATGCTGATAGACTGGCTCCTCATGATGAAGTGGTCAGCTTGAGGTGGTGGGTGTGTAGGGAATATGAAGGTGCCTGCCCTTGAGAGGTAGGGTACTGAGGCAGCTGCAGGGATGTGTAGGTCTGTGGTCTTGTATAAGGCCCAATCCCACCTGCTGGGCTGGGATAGGAGTAGCTGAGTGAGTGACGTGTAGAGTGTTTACCAATTCAGAGATCCTGCTGGTTTGTTCTGAGAACAGGTCTCTAAACAGGTGGCCCTGTCTGTCAAGTTCCTTTTTCTTCCGACACTGGTCCTCCTTATGTCCTTTCTTGTAGCAGTAGTTACCTGGTATCGCAGGCAGTTGTTGGCAGAGTGCCCCTTCCATGACAGCAGAGCACAGCCTAGGTGCCTGGGAGGGTGGACTAGGATTTGTTGTACCTCCTGTGTTTCGCAGATTTGTCCTCGGATTCTGCCGCTGGAACTGTGTTAGTGGAGGGTGAGACGGCTGTAGATGTCTTCCTCCACCACGTCCTCCTCCACGTCCTCTACCCCCGCCCTCTACCAGTTCTGACAGATGTGTCCCTGCTGTTCGTACTTCGGCGCAGTAGGTGATCAGGTGCAGTGATAGTTCCCTGATCACTAACTGCACCGTTCTCTGGTGGAGAAACTCCTG